>NC_135236.1:75339041-75501541 GCF_051348905.1 Ranitomeya variabilis | reverse complement strand
GGATGCGGGTTTAGCACCTGTGGGACATGACTGGCCAATGTCTCAAGTGCGAAAGAAGGTGGAAGCGGAAATAGGTTCCACTGGCTACCGGCCCGTATACATCCTACGCAGTTCTTTTCAAAACTTATCATTGCAAAGGGTTGACTGAGCGCCAAACTTACTTGCAACCACTTTTCCAGGTTTGCGCTATGAACACCATCAATCCCACCGATCATGACAGCTGCACCAAAGAGAAGCAGCTCCAGCCATCACATTGGGGGTGAGTTAATGAAATATTTGACAAAATACAGCAGGGTAATTTTAAGATCAAATAAACTCCATTGCAAAAAAACAAACAAACAAAAAAATAGTTCCCCAACCCTGTTGTAGTGTAAGGTCCAACCACCAATGTAGAGTAATAAATAAGGGTAGTGAAATAAATATGTATGGACCAGTCGTTAGTGAGAATATGTACGTATTCTGATATAAAGTGCTACTGAGTGCATGGGGACGGAGGAAACAGAAGAAGGAAAGGAACAGATTCTGAGGAAAAGTTAGGAAGGGAGAACAGGGAAGAGTTGGGTTAATGAGGTGAGGTGATAGACCAGTCTAAAGAAATGTGTTTTTGGGGCACACAAAACTGGATTTTAACCGGATTTTCCTGGGGTAGAGCATTCCAGAGAAATGGCGCAGCACAAGAGAAGTCTTGGAGATGGGGGTGTGAGGTTCAGATTATGGAGGATGGTTGTCTTTGGTCATTAGCAGAACAGAGAGGAGGAGTATGATGGTAGACAGATGAGCGAGAAGATGTAGGGCAGTGCATCACTGGAGAGGATGGGTAGTTTTGTAGAGGAGTGTGAGAAGTTTATGCTGTATCCTATAGTGGAAGGCTGGCACAGGGTGCAGACATCAGTGTGTAGCAGCTGTACAGATTAAGAGAATATAAAAAGAGGATATTAAAAAAAAAAAAAAAAAAGGGGGGGGTGGCATCTACTGCAGAAACTGATAAAGTCACTGGTAATTTTGCAAGATAATCAATGACTAGGCCATGAAAACATTAGGATACATGTAGGTCCATATGGGGCAATTGTGCAGTTTTCGTTGGAATTCAAAAGTGCAACTTTGTCAGGTTCGATGATAAAATACGTTCCTGCACAATGTCTCCACCTGGTGAAGGAATATAAAATGCCAATCAGGTCAAAATAAATAATATGCACACACAAGTATGGCATATAAAGTGACAGTGACATCTATTACATATGTCAAGTATATCTGTAGAGGCAAGTACAGTATATGTAAATAAATAAAATTAAAGTGCAGGGTGCAATGTATACCACCTGTATAAGAAAGTAATCTCTAAATATTTGTCTATACACCAGGCATCAAGACATCTATAACATCACAAATGCATTATATTATAAATGACCAGGAGTCATTTCATCACATAAAGTGCATAAAAAAAAAAAAAATATATATATATATCCAAGAACAAATGACCCGGTTGCTAAATATACATTAGGCATTGCTATAGATATTAAGCAGAATACATTAAGTCTTACATTATTTACCAGGACTTGGCCTCCAACGTATGTTTCGCACAGTGGCTTCTTCAGACCCCCGCTCTCTGAAGAAGCAACTACGTGGTAAATATTTGTGATGTGACAGATGTCTTGTTGCCCGACGTATAGATAAATATTAAGAGACTGCTTTCTTATACTTGTCACTTTATATACTTAATCATGAATTAGCAAGTGTGTGTATATTATTATATATATATTTATTTATTTTTTTTTTACCTGATTGGCATGGATTATCTTACAAAATTGGTGCATATTGCAGATTGTGAGCCCTCGCGGGCAGGGTCCTCTCTCCTCCTGTACCAGTTGTGACCTGTATTGTGTAAGATTATTGTACTTGTTTTTATTAGGTATACCCCTCCTCACATGTAAAGCGCCTTGGAATAAATGGGGCTATAGTAATAAATATTATTATTATTATTATTATTAAGTGCTTATCAGTGACTATCAGTTTTTGCAGTAGATCCTTTTTTTAGATTTTGTTCGTTACATTCATGTATAGTTTTCTATTTTAATAAAATTTGCAATAATTTCTACATTTGTTTTTTTTTTTCAGTAAAGATGGGGTGCTGAGTGTACAATAATGAGAAAAAAATTAACTTTTTTTGAATTTACCAATCGGCTGCAATGAAATTAAAATGCAATTTAAAGGGGTCTGAATACTTTCCGTGCCCACTGTATGTTTAATAAAAATATATTTTTTTAATATAGTTTGTGTCATTGATTTTTTTTCATGGACGTGTTCTTATTGGCTTTATGGTATTTTCCTACTCCCATAGACTTGTGGGACCTTTCTAGGCTATCTGAACATGTAAGAGAGGTATATCTGAGCCTAATAGAGCGGAGCATAGTGAGGAGGAGCTGGTGATCCACTGTCGGATGCTGCAGAGAGATCCAGGAGAATCTGCAGGGAGCAGTGACCATTAGATTTAGCAGTTCATTGATCATAAGGCTTGGTTGTCCTAGGATTGATTCTCACAGCTCCCTTTCACCAGCGCTTACACAAGGAGTCACAATGTCGCTGATCATATAAGATCTCTTCACTAGATGTAGAGGAAACCATCCTTGCGCTCTTAAGTTGAACCATTTGCAGAAAAAGGCAATCCTTGCCCTGTGTTTTACAGTAATTCACGATTTTCTCTCCTCCACTGCAAAGAAAAAAAAAAAAAAAAGCCAAACGAATGTCAAACAGAAATGTTATTCTCATTGTATTAATACCTTTTTATGTGGTGTTTTACAATTAAAGAAACTGGCCTATATCAAACAAAAGATTCACGCTGTAGTGCTAAAGCATGTCAATATGAATTATTTCATATATTAATAGCATTACTGTTTCTGGATACTAGGAAAAAAAAAAAAAAAAGGAGACTCCTAAGCAAATAATTTGGCCCATTCATGCATGCCCAGCAACCAACGACAAGGTGGTCTGAAATCTGCTGGGTCCTACGTGTCTGACATGACAGCTGACATGAGCTCGCAACAGCAGCGGGTGGAATCGTGATCAACCAGGGGCTATTAACCCATGAAATGCCGCTGTCAAACACTGCAGGTCACCAGTGGGTTGGCATGACAGCCAGAGGTGTCCCGGAGACCTATATGGTTGTCACTGCTAGATTGCTGCGAGTGCCACCCATTGCTCGGCACTCCTAGCAAGTGAGTAAATCTGCTGTATACAGGCGATCTGATCATCCTGTGTATGTAGCAGAGGCGATCGGGTTGTGGCAACTTCTAGCCTCCCATGGAGACTATTGAAGCATGCGAAAAGTAAAAGAAAAAAGTTTTTAAAAATGTAAAAATAAAAAAAAATAAAAGTTAAAATCACCCCCCTTTCACCCCATTCAAAATAAAACAAAAGAAAAAAAACAAACCTACATATATTTGGTATCGCCGTGTTCAGAATCGCCCGATAAAAAAAAAAAAAAAAAAAAAAAAATAATTAACCTGATCGCTAAACAGCGCAGCGAGATAAGAGTCAAAACACCAGAATTACGTTATTTTGGTCATCGCAGCATTACATTAAAATGCAATAACGGGCGACCAAAACATATCTGCACCAAAATGGCATCATTAAAAATGTCAGCTCGGCACGCTAAAAATAAGCCCTCACCCAACCCCAGATCACGAAAAATTAAGGTGCTACGAGTATCAGAAAATGGCGCAATTTATTATTTATTTATTTATTTTTTACAAAGTTTGAAAATTTTTTTCACCACTTAGACACCGAACATGTCTAGGTTCTTTTTCACCTATGAACACGTAATGACCTGGAGAATCATAATGGCAGCTCAGTTTTAGCCCTTGGTTAACATGGTAAAAAAAAAAAAAAAAAAGGGGTGAAGAAATCCGTCTTGTGGTTCTTGTGTAATCAGGGTTAGAAGTTTTCAGCTAATAAGAGTCTCGTGCTTTGGGGCAGGACTGTAGGCAGAGTCTTATCTTCCTGCTCTAAGCCAGAGGAACCAAGGAAAGACCTGACCACAGGCCACCCCGAAGCACAATGTTCCTCATCATAGAGACAGACTGTTTGAGCTTCGGGGCGGCCTGTGGTCGTTTCTTCTTGGTTTCATACTGTATGTAGAGCTGTGGTGAGTCACTTGCAGACTAGACGCACTGGGCTGCAGAGGATTTTCAGTGCCTTAAACAGGAGCGGGAAGTTATGCTCCTCATGACAAAGCCGGTATAGCTGGCAGTAGATGGTCTCCTTTTCCACCAACTCTTATAAGATCACTCGGGCTCATAAATGGGGAGTCCTTCCCTTTATTGAATTTGCAGGGGCCTTACTTGATAAATGAGCTGAAAGCATGAGCCAGCTAAAGCGACAATTGAAGAACAACTTACCTGATAAATCACATAAAAGCCACCAAACACCAAGATGAGAATGAAAGATACAGCAACCCAGACGAGGGGGTTCCAATGGGGTTCACGCGTCTCATCTGTCAAATAAGAGAACGTCATTACTCTTCATTGTATGGATGAGATCTGCAGCAGGACAGGAAAGCACAGCACAACCACTACATACAGTACACGACCGCTGCAGGCCGGCAACTCACCTAGCTACCCGCTCATACACAGGGGACATGCCCTGAAGAGAAGGATACCTTAATATTTGCGGTCAGATGTCTTATTCCAGAGAAATCCACATTTTTCTTAATATAATGTGGCGCCCCTAGGGGTATTTGCCACAAAAATAGTTATTGACACAAATAAATGTTAAAATAGCAAGACTGCACTACCATCTCCGGCCAGAAGGGGGGAGCTCCAGAGATTCCCCTTGATCTATTCTGGTCTGAGAAAAAGACTGACAGTTGGGTTGAGGAGCTGAAAGTGAGAGGTCGTATAACTGAACTCCTAACAGTCCTATGACGGATTATAGGCCCGTAATACTGATAGTATGAAAAGAGGAATAGAGAAAAAGGACATTGTGAGAACCGGGTAGCAATAACCTCTACCCAGAATAGGCGCAGAGACGGATACCGGACCCGTGGCTATATTCATTATACATAATACAGCAACCGGAAGGACGTGAGGTGATATCAGCTTCACCAGGGTAAGACGCAGCAACAGACATAGAGTTCAGCGGTACTCCCAGAGGGGGTAAGCCGACAAAAAGGGACTCGGGTTGTCCGTCGAACCAGAGCACAGAAGGGACAGATTGGGCCGGCAGCCAGTTCACATACAGCAGCAGGGCCATACAGAAACTGCGCATAAGAGGTGGAAATCCTGACGGGGTCAAAGTAATTCAAGGTTCTTATACAGACTCCGGTGACAGTATTGGTGGCAAATCCCTTTTTGTTGAAGTAAATTGGTTAAACGTTTCAACGCCTCAGTCTTTCATTTGGACAATAACCATCGGTCCAGGATCGGGGCCATCACAGCTGAGAGGACCTGCTGCTGACCAAGTAAGTGTCTGTTCTTTCATGATATCCCTTACACTGTGCATCGCCTGAGGCCACAGCACCGGGTCAAGCCACTAGTGACATCCCCCTCAAGAGACGGACCTCATTGATCTGGTGCTGGGTACCTCGGTCTCCCGGGCGTCACAACTTAAATAAGCTGTTAAGATCTGTGGGCCGGACATAGATCTCCCCAAGAATCTGCCTCCAGAGCTTCTTGTAAATGAAAGGTGCATTACCAGTGTGAGACATGTAATGATTGACAGTCTGCTCTTATAATCAGACATACCTCTGCAAGGAGATCAGAGCCAACAGTACAGCAGAACTGAAGTTTGTCTCATTACAAACAATTGCAGCACTTGTCCTCTGCTACGGCTGTCAGCTCTGCTGTTCTGCCCTCCTCCCCATACTGGCCGTCTGTGAGATGGGGGCTGAGCACTGTGAGAGGAGTGCTGCTAATGAGTTTGCAATGAGAAAGTTCAGCTCTGATGTGCTGTGTTAGTTCTGATCCATTGCTTCCATCTGTCTGCGATTGTAAGAGCGGACTGCCAGTTATTACCCATATTATACTGGAAATTCCCCTTTCATTTAAAATAAGCCCTGGAGGCAGACACTCTGGGAGATCTATGTCCGGCCCATAGATCTTAAAAGTTAATTTACATTATAAGAAAAAAAATGTACATTTCTCTGGAATAAAGCATCACATTGCAGATATGAAGGTATCATTTCATTCAGCTTCTTATGACCTACAGGCCCATATAGACGGCTTAGGAGGGTTGATCCTATTGACAGATTCCCTGTAACTTTACCAACAGTCCATGTGTTGTTGTGACATTACATTTCTAGCATGGCACAAACTAAAATAAAAGTACATAAAAGCATAATGTATAGATGTACCTTATATCCACTGGGGAAAACATAAGAAAAGACAAGAAAATCTGGTGACAACGGGAAAGCAACAGCACATCATTTTATTTGTATAACATATTCCACAGCCCTTTATAATTAAGCAAGGATTTGTACACACACACACACACACACACACACACACACACACACACACACACACACACACACACACACAGAGACAATACAAAGCATCACCTAGCTCAACAGGATCATGGGGTGCATTAAAAGAGGTCTGGATACACATGATGAGAGCATTATACTGCCTCTGTACAAATCCCTAGTTAGACCGCACATGGAGTACTGTGTCCAGTTTTGGGCACCGGTGCTCAGGAAGGATATAATGGAACTAGAGAGAGTACAAAGGAGGGCAACAAAATTAATAAAGGGGATGGGAGAACTACAATACCCAGATAGATTACCGAAATTAGGATTATTTAGTCTAGAAAAAAGACGACTGAGGGGCGATCTAATAACCATGTATAAGTATATAAGGGGACAATACAAATATCTCTCTGAGGATCTGTTTATACCAAGGAAGGTGACGGGCACAAGGGGGCATTCTTTGCGTCTGGAGGAGAGAAGGTTTTTCCACCAACATAGAAGAGGATTCTTTACTGTTAGGGCAGTGAGAATCTGGAATTCCTTGCCTGAGGCGGTGGTGATGGCGAACTCAGTCGAAGGGTTCAAGAGAGGCCTGGATGTCTTCCTGGAGCGTAACAATATTGTATCATACAATTATTAGGTTCTGTAGAAGGACGTAGATCTGGGGATTTATTATGATGGAATATAGGCTGAACTGGATGGACAAATGTCTTTTTTCGGCCTTACTAACTATGTTACTATGTAACAGCTCACAAGCTTACAATGTAAGAGGAAATAGGGGGGTAATGGGTTAAAATTGTTTGTTATGTACAGTGGCTTGCAAAAGTATTCACTCCCTTGGCTTTTTACCCATGTTTAAATATTTTTGTAATCTGATTTGTGTGTGATGCTTCAGCACTAAATAGTGTAAGCTGTTGAAGTAAAAAAAAATATAGGCAAACTACATTTATGGAATCAAATAACTGAAAATTTGCATGCGCATATGCATTCACCTTTTTTTGCTTTGAAGCCTTTAACCCCTTCATGACCTTGGGATTTCAGGTTTACTGTGTTCGTTTTTCGCTCCCCTCCTTCCCAGAGCCATAACTTTTTTATTTCTCCGTCAATATGGCCATGTGAGGGCTTATTTTTTTGCGAAACAAGTTGTACTTTTGAACGACATCATTGGTTTTACCCTGTCATGTACTAGAAAACGGGAAAAAATTCCAAGTGCAGTGAAACTGCAAAAAAAGTGCAATCTCACACTTGTTTTTTTGTTTGGCTTTTTTGCTAGGTTCACTAAATGCTAAAACTGACCTGCCATTATGATTCTCCAGGTCAGTACGAGTTCATAGACACCTAACATGTCTAGGTTATTTTTTATCTAAGTGGTGGAAAAAATTCCAAACTTTGCTAAAAAAATAAATAAATAGCGCCATTTTCCGATTTCATGATCTGGGGTCGGTTGAGGGCTTATTTTTTGCATGCTGAGCTGGCGTTTTTAATGATACCATTTTGGTGCAGATACGTTCTTTTGATCGCACGTTATTGTAGGTTTGATTTTTTTTTTTAATTGATTTATTTTGAATGGGGCGAAAGGGGGGCGATTTAAACTTATATATATATATTTTTTTTTATTATTTCTTTCACTTTTTTTTTTTTTTTTAACTTTTGCCATGTTTCAATAGCCTCCATGGGAGACTAGAAGCTGGCATAGCCTGATCGATCTCTGCTACATAGCAGCGATCATTAGATCGCTGCTATGCAGCAGAAATGCAGGTGTGCTATGAGCGCCGACCACAGGGGGGCGCTCACAGCAGGCCGGCATCAGTAACCATAGAGGTCTCAAGGACCTCTATGGTTACCATTCTGAAGCATCGCCGACCCCCGATCATGTGACAGGGATTGGCGATGCGCTCATTTATGGCCGCCCAGCTGGAAGCGCCAGTTAAATGCCGCTGTCAGCGTTTGACAGCGGCATTTAACTAGTTAATAGCGGCGGGTGAATCGTGATTTCACCCACTGCTATTGCGGGCACATGTCAGCTGTTCAAAACAAAGTGGGGGATCTGACCTCGGACGTACTATCCCATCCGAGGTCAGAAAGAGGTTAAAAATTTCTGGTGCAAGTGCAGCACACCAGGGTCCTGGTCGTTGCAGTAATATCATTCTCCTCTAGGGGGGAGTGATGTTACATTTGAAGGCAAAGAGAAACAACCGAATCCAGGTATCACAAACATACAACACATTTCGCACTCCAGGCCACCAGGGGGAGCTATGCTCCTATTTATTAGGTCACTCCCCACATAGGTAAAACTGGTTGCCTGGAGAGGAAGTTAGTTAGTTGCTGGCTGAGCTTCTGCTCAGGTAGTTGGTCCCTGACAGGGGTGGGATCCTGTCAGAGGTCTAGACAGAAGGTCACGGAGCCGCGCCTGCCCCACGTGCGGCAGTTCCTAAGAAAGTACACAAACAGAGAACTGTATTGTAGAGAGAATGAGAAAGAAGTCATAGCAAAGGAGTGGATACCAGAAGGAGTTCTGCCCTGTACAGGCTGCCTCATTCTGAGGCGCAGGATCCGGTAGCCGGTACACCGAGGGAGCAACAGTCCTTTATGCCTTGCTCCAGAGACCGGCAGGACAGCTAATTGCAAGTTACTGATCCGCCCCATACCCAGGAGGCAAGGTGGCACCCACGAGAGGCCGGGTCATGATAAGAGTCCCTGTAAAAAGCCTCAAGCCACCGGTCATACGGGTTGTCCTATCCATCTGGGGGACAGAGAGAGAGACATAACATCGATAACATCTACAACATCTGTTAGGACCTTATGAGAGGCTCAGCAATAAGGTACTACAACACCCAGGCGCTAGAGGAAGGCTACTGATTTCCACCTGGATAAGGGAACTCTGGATTTGCCTCCAAACCGGCCGGACTCTGCCTGCCCTGTGATCTGATGCTCTGGACTGTGGATGTTGAAGCCTTCAGTAAAAAGGTAAAGAGACTGCAACCTTGTGTCCTCGTTCTTCACTGCGCCATTCATCATTCACCATCTACACACTGGGAAGCCCTGGGGATATACTTCACCTGTGGGAAGGTACACCATCTAGCTGCCATAACATCACCCCAGCGGACCCCTTAAAGCAGCGTCGGTCATCCTGACCGAATACCACAGGTGGCGTCACGAACATATCCCTTTAAAGACCTTTCCCTTTACACGGACGTCCCTAGGGCCACGGACCGGGTCAGCCACCGTGACATCCCCCCGAGAACCGAAGGACCGGGTACAGAGTTCCCCTAGCCCTTGGGGGCGATCCACAATTCCCTTCAAAAGTCACTGTGTGCAATCTAAGTGTCACACGTCTGTCAGTATATACACTTTACCTTCTCTGAAAGGCCACAGAGGCTGCAACACCATTAACAAGAGGAACCACTAACCAAACACCATGAAGACCAAGGAGATCTCCAAACAAGTCAGGGACAGAGTTGTTCAGAAGTACAAGTACAAGGTTGGGTTATAAAAAAAAATCCCAATCTCTGATGATCCCCGGAGCACCATCAAATCAATCATCAAATACAAAGAACATGGTACCACAACAAACCTGCCTACAGAGGGCCGTCCACCAAAACTCTGAGCCCGTGCGGAGGTGGCATCAGGAGGTAGCACAGAGATCAAAAAGGTAACCCTGAAGGAGCTGCAGAGTTTGCAAGTTGAGACTGGAGTATCTGTCCATACGATCACAATAAAACCGTACGCGCCATAGAGGTGGCCTTATGGAAGAGAATGCAGAAAATTGTGTGTGTAAGGCTCTTTCTGTGTTTGACAAAATACATGTGGGAGATTCCCCAAGTGTATGGAGAAACGTGCTGTGGTCAGAAAAGACCAAAATTGAACTTTTTGGCAACCAAAGTAAATAACATGTCTGGCGCCAAACCAACACAGCTCATCACTCCAAGAACACCATTCTCACAGTGAAACATGGTGGTGGCAGCATCATGCTGTGGGGATATCTTTTGGCTGCAGGGCCAGTGAAAATGGTTAGAGTCCAGGGGAAAATGGATTGTGCGAAATACAGGGATATTCTTGAGCAAAACCTGCTTCAGTCTGTCAATGATTTGAGACTGGGATGGAGGTTCACGTTCCAAAAAAACAACGACCCAAAGCATACTGCTAAAACACCACTCAAGTGGTTTAAGGGAAAACATGGTAATGTTTTGGAGTGGCCTTGTGAAAGCCCAAACCTTAATGCAATTTGGGAATCTGTGGTCAGACTTGAAGATTGCTGTTCAGCGGAAACCATCTAACTTGATGGAGCTGAAGCAGTTTTGCCTTGATGAATGGGCAAAAATCCCAGTGGCAAGATGTAGAAAGCTCAGAGAGACTTATCCAAAGTGACTTGCAGCTGTAGTTACCACAAAAGGAGGCTCTACAAAGTACTGACTTTAGGAGTGGAGGGGTTTGGAGAGAGAAAAAAAGGGGGGGGGGGGGGATACTTTTGCAAGCCACTGTATCACGTGTCAAAACCTGGCAATGCAGGGCGAGCATATTTGGCCTCCAACTCCAGGCCGGTACCCCACCTGGCATTGTACTTTCAACTATATCAGCTTCCTAGATGTTGATACAGTTGAAAGCAATGGAGGATGTAGAATCAGCTGATGTTCCCTCTCCTATCATTCCTCCTCTGCGTCTGACATCTCAGCGCGATAGAATCATTACAACACTCCACAGGGGGGGGGGGTCACCTTGACTAGGTGGGATGGCTTTTACGTTTATCAAAATTATGTTAACCAAGTACCCCATCTAATTTTCACGCACTATTGCTATTGATTTACTGCAGGGTATTTCCTCATTTAGTTTTTAGGCTTGTTTTTCCCCTCCCCAAGTATATTTGGCCCGTGACGCCATTACAACACGCCTGCTGTACAGAGATGTGCAGAGGATCTGAAGACCCCAAGAAGAGACCATAACAGAAGGAAACAGGCAGAGGTGATTTTTTTTTTTTTTTTTTTTAAATGTGGGGCCCATTATACTGTACGAGGCACTATGTGGGGCCATGACACTGTATGGAAAGCAAGTAAGGCCACATTCTGTATTGAGCACTTTTTGTGGCCATTATACTGTACGGAGGGCTGTATCAGGATCACTGTTCGGGTCACCATTCTTCGTCGGGGGTGATTGACGGAAGGGGCGTACAGTAGGGTCATCATACTGTGCATGTGCAGGATACTTTGGCAGAATTCACTATGGGGTGTCATGCGGTGTTTGGGGGAACTTTTGTTTGCATCTTACAGATAATAAATTTTTCAAGTTTTTTTATCCTTTGTTATTACTTATTGAAATTAGGACATATGCTTTTTACTGCTCTTGCATAACATTATAGTATTCCAATATTGTGTTGTAAGATCTATTAATTCAAGTGTACTTTGTTCGTGGGACAAGTTTGGCATAAGTTCATTGTTCTACTTGATGAAAAATAAAAACACAAGTGAAACTCATTATATAGAGTCATTGCAAACAGAGTGATCTATTTTAAGTGTTTATTTCTGTTAATGTTGATGATTATGGCTTACAGCCAATGAAAACCCAAAAGTCATTATCTCAGTAAATTAGAAAAATTAACAAAAACATCTGTAAAGACTTCCTAAGCATTTAAAGAGGTCCCTTTGTTTCAGTAGGCTCCACAATCATGGGGAAGACTGCTGACTTGACAGATGTCCAGAAGACAGTCAATGACACTCTCCACAAGGAGGGTAAGCCACAAAAGGTCATTGCTAAATAAGATGGCTGAAGAAGACCCATAGAGATACACATGGATATTCTGCTAGAGTTTATTCTTAAAGATAGCAGTACAAAGGGGGCAATATCGGTAGTATATGGGGACCTGTTACATGCTTTTTTGAGAGACCATCCTATCAATGCTAAAAGGAAGTGGGAGACAGATCTGGGGAGATAGATGATGATAGCTGGGATTCTATCCTAGAGTATATACCCAAGTTCTCTATGAGTGAACCCGGGAGATTATCACATTTATATGTGATACATAGGGTGTATCGTACCCCTGATATGTTGTTCAAAGCGGGACTAAAGTCCAACTCAGACCTCCCAAGGTGTTCACAATCTCAGGCAGGTATGCTACATATGCTCTGGAGTTGTCCTAGTGCTGAATCGTATTGGAGTGGTGTATGGATGTGTGGTCCCTAGAGACCCGTTAGTATGTATTTTGGGGTTTATAGAGGAAACAACAACAGACAGTATTACTAAAATTGCAATTGCTAGAATACTGTTTGTCGCAAGAAAATTGATTGCAAAATACTGGACTAGAGAAGAGCCTCCTTCCAGATAGGAATTTGTTACTGAAACGGATCATTTAATCCTATTGGAAAAAAGCATTTTCATCAAGAGGAACATGTTAGAGTTGTTCCACAAACTATGGCAGCCGTGGTTGATAGAACTTTTTAAGGTTATACCAGTTTATAAAACTGTGGTGTTACGTTTATAGTCAACTGTCTGAAGAAGTAAATATGGTCACTATATTGTTTGCTCTTGAAATCGTATACAAGGGGGTGGGAGTAATGTATTTCTTTACAAAAGGAAAATGTAAAAATAATGAAGCTGGCTGTTCAGAGTGCTGTATCCAAGCATATGGAAGGAAAAAGTGTGGTAGAAAAAGGTGCACAAGCAACCGGGATAACCGCAGCCTTGAAAGGATTGTTAAGAAAAGGCCATTCAGAAATCTGAGGGAGATTCACAAGGAGTGGACTGATGCTGGAGTCATTGCTTCAAGAGCCACCACACACAGACTTTATCCAGGACATGGGCTACAAGTGTCGCGTTCCTTGTGTCAGCCACTCATGACCATTAGACAACGCCAGAAGCGTCTTACCTGGGCCAAAGAGAAAAAGAACTGGACTGTTGTCAGTGGTCCAAGGTGTTTCCAGATGAAAGTAAATTTTGCATTTCATTTGGAAATCAAGGTCCCAGAGTCTGGAGGAAGAGTGGAGAGGCCACAATCCAAGCTGCTGGAGGTCTAGTGTCCACAATCAGTGATGGTTTGGGGAGCCATGTCACCTGCTGGTGTAGGTCCACTGTGTTTTATCAAGACCAAAGTCAGCGCAGCCGTCTACCAGGAAATTTTAGAGCACTTCATGCTTCCCTCTGCCGACAAGCTTTCTGGAGATGGAAATGTCATTCTCCAGCAGGACCTGTCCACACTGTCAAAATACCAATACCTGGTTTACAAACAACAGTATCACTGTGCTTGATTGGCAGCAAACTCGCCTGATCTTAACCCCATAGAGAATCTATGGAGTATTATCAAGAGGAAGATGAGAGACACCAGACCCAACAATGCAGAAGAGCTGAAGGCTGCTATCAAAGCAACCTGGGCTTCCATAACCCCTCAGCAGTGCCACAGGCTGATCGCCTCCATACCACGCCGCATTGATGCGGTAATTAATGCAAAAGGAGCCCGACCAAGTATTGAGTGCCTTTACTGAACATACATTTCAGTAGGCCAACATTTCTGATTTTAAAATCATTTTTCAAGCTGGTGTTATAAAGTATTCTAATTTACTGAGATAATGACTTTTAGGTTTTCATTGGCTGTAAGCCATAATCATCAACATTAACAGAAATAAACACTTGAAATAAATTACTGTGTGTAATGGCTCTATATATGAGTTTCACTTTTTGTATTGAAGAACTGAAATAAATTAACTTTGATATTATTCTAATTTTGTGAGAAGCACCTGTAGAATTGAAGTTTTTTCTTAATATCAAGGTTCGCCTGTGACTACGTGTCATCATAAAAACATATAGGTAGAATGGGAGCTGTATACAGATAATACTCTACTCCAGGAGTATCAGACGCACCATACTCTTACCTGATGGGGTCAGGAGGACGTATATGGTACTGATGTTTCTAGGTAGAAGGAGCGCTCCCATAGTGGGCTCATCTCCACCGTCGCCCCATATCAATCTGATTATATTCAAACCCATGATGTGACCCAAATGACCAGATTCTCCATTAAGGCCTAGGGAGGAAACATATATTAGAAAGATTCTCTATTTCCAATACCACTTGCTTTTGGACTTATACTTTGATTGTGTGGAGTTTCTCCTCAGGCCTTACCGCTTATTACAGTAATAGATTTATTATCTGCACTGACTAGATTAGAGACCATGATGACACCAGTATCATTGTACGGAATAGTCAGTGTCCGGTTATCAGGGCTCAGCCAGCGTTGGTCCAGCAGGTCTCTTCCATCTATCGTCCAGCTGATTTCCCCCGGGTCTTCAGCGTGGCACCTACTGAGGGATATGGTCCCATCAGTGGAATTACGGAATAGCTCATGGATCCAGATGGGATCTAAAGGGAGGAGAATGTTTTAGTTTTTTTGTTCCTCATCAACTTTTATTTATTGAATTTACAACTTAAGGATAGCAGACAATAAAACAACGCAAGACACGTACATACTGTTCATGTGGTTTGTGATATCTATAGAGTAATGTGCAAAAACAAACTAGGCTGGTGTGGAAACATGCGGAGTGCAAATGCTTTCCCAAATAGAAGTGAGAGTCTATTTGTAGTCAATTTAAATACACAAAGAGAACAAAAGAGAAATCCAAGTCCCATGAATATTTGGTGTGACCACCCTTTTCCTTCATCACTTCTCAGTCTCTGAAGGAACTTGGCAGGGAGGTTGCTCCAAACATCATGGAGAACTAACTAGAGATATTCTGTGGATTTAGGCTTGCACAAATCTTTCTGGCTCTTCATGAAATTGGTGATAGACTGGATGATGAGATTATAACCCTTCCTGTAATCCCAGACAGACTTGGATGATGTGGAGATCAGGGTTTTGGATTATAACTTCCAGGACTCTTGTTCTTAATGGCATTGGCTGTATGTTTGGGGTTGTTCTGCTGAAAATTAAATTTGGAGCCAATCAAAAGCCTTCATTAATGGCATTACATAATGGATATGGTCTCTGGCCAGCACTTCTAGAGAGACTTACATGACCAATAGATGGGTCCCACTAGATGCTGCCAGTTCTGAGCTGATGGCACTGCTGGACACCTTCTGATTTTGAAGTAAGCAGCAACTGCTGCATTAAGCTTCCTTGCCTGGCCACTGAGTCTATCGTGCTCAATGTTGCCCATTTCTTGGTTCTTTTTCAATAGAGTGTGGACAGCACATGAAACCCCCAGTCTGCTTTGAAATCTTTGCCTGGGACAGACCTTGCTGATGCAGTATAACTACCCTGTCTTGCCAGCCTGTGTGACCTGTTACATGAACATAGCTTCCACCACCACACCTTTGTAGAAAAGTTTGTCTGCTCCACATCCTGTTTAAAGCCTCCTGCGCAGTGGTTTCTGTTTTATTTCATGACTCTTTCAACCTTCACATGAAATTTTCATCACTTGGTATATTTGGTTATTCATGAACCCGACTATAATCCTACAAAATCCCTGAATTTGTGCAAGCCTACCTAAAGAAATTATGAAGGCAAGGAGCTGTCACACCACATATTGATGACATTTAGATTTCTTTTTTTGTTTGCGCACTATACATTTTGATAAAAAAAAAAGTAATACATTTATATCTGAAAACATTCTTACTCTAAACATTTGAACCATGTAAAAAAGGAGATTTTTGTGTACTCACCGTAAAATCTTTCTCTTAGCCTCTAATTGGGGGACACAGGACCATGGGTGTTATGCTGCTGTCCACTAGGAAGCGACACTATGCATAATCTGAAAAAGATTAACTGTGGCTCCTCCTGTGCAGTATACACCCCTGGACGGCATCAGCCTTCTCCAGTTTTGTGCAAAAGCAGTAGGAGGAACGTAACATGAATAACATAATTATGCCTGTAAGAAGGCAACTATGTAACATGAATAACATAATTATGCCTGTAAGAAGGCAACTATGTACGAGCTCAAGAAAACAATATGAGAACTCAACAGTTACAACGGCCCGGAAAGGGCAACAGGGTGGGAGCTGTGTCCCCCAATTAGAGGCTAAGAGAAAGAGATTTTACGGTGAGTACACAAAAATCTCCTTTACTCTGTTGCCTCATTGGGGGACACAGGACCATGGGACGTCCTAAAGCAGTCCCTGGGTGGGAAGCAATTGGCGAATATTGTGCAGACAGGCCCCTATACTTAGGGCACCGCCGCCTGCAGGACACATCTACCCAGGCTCGCGTCCGCTGAGGACTGGGTATGAACCCTGTAGTGTTTAGTAAACGTGTGTAAGCTAGTCCAAGTGGCTGCCTTACACACTTGTTGTGCCGAAGCCTGGTGCCGAATGGCCCAGGAGGCCCCTACCGCCCGTGTTGAGTGTGCCGTAATACCGTCTGGAAGAGGAGAATTCTTAAAGCGGTAGGCCTCTTGTATGGTGGATTTGATCCACCTGGCAAGGGTAGCTTTGGAAGCTGGCAGACCCTTGTGGCCGCCTTCCGGAAGGAGGAAAAGAGAATCAGACCTCCGGAAGGATGCAGTCCTAGACAAGTATATACGCAATGCCCTGACAAGGTCAAGCGTATGCAGAGCCTTCTCCACTCTATGAACCGGAACCGGACAAAGGGATGGTAGTGAAATTTCCTTATTGAGGTGGAAGTCGGACACAACCTTCGGAAGGAAGGATGTGACCGTACGAAGAACTACCTTGTCCTGGTGAAAAGCCAGGAAGGGCCGTCTGAAGGAGATTGCTGTCAGTTCAGACAACCTGCGTAGCGAGGTGATTGCCACCAGGAAAACCACCTTCTGGGAAAGAAGGCGGAGCGGGACCTCCTTAAGGGGTTCGAAGGGTGGTTCCTGCAATGCTGTCAGGACCAGGTTGAGGTCCCATGTTTCTAGTGGTCGTCTGTAGGGGGAAACCAATCGGGTAACCCCCTGAAGGAAAGTCCTTACTTGCGGCTTGGTAGCAATGCGCCTTTGAAAAAGCACTGAGAGGGCTGACACCTGGCTCTTAAGCGAGCCCAATGACAGCCTGGCCTCCAGACCCGATTGGAGAAAACCAAGTACTTTGGGTAGGGAATAAGGGAGTGGGATCTGGCCACGAGATTCGCACCAGGTAAGAAAACTTTCCAGGTACGGTAATAAATCTTGGCAGACGCTGGTTTCCGTGCTCTGATCATGGTTCCAATGACGTCCGTCGAGAGCCCTGCCTGGGTTATAACCCAGGTCTCAAGGGCCACGCCGTCAAATTGAGAGCCCCTGAGTTCTGGTGGTAGAACGGGCCTTGTGATAGAAGATCGTGGCGATCGGGGAGATGCCAGGGGGCGTCTGCAGTGAGTTGTACGATGTCGGCGTACCATGTGCGTCTGGGCCAGTCTGGTGCAATTAGGATGGTTGGAACTCCCGCTTGTTTGATCTTCCTCACCACTCTGGATATCAGGGGGAGGGGTGGAAAAATATACAGAAGCTGGAACTGGGTCCAGTCCTGAACCAGAGCGTCTGCTCCGAGCGACCGCGGATCGTGTGTTCTGGCCATGAAGTTGGAGACCTTGGCATTGAAGTGGGATCCCATTAGGTCCACATCCGGGGTCCCCCAGCGGAGACAGATCTGTTGAAAAATTTCGGGATGGAGAGACCACTCTCCCGAGTCTATTCCTTGTCGGCTGAGGAAGTCTGCTTCCCAATTGTCCACACCCGGAATGTGGACTGCCGAAAGAACCGACCCTGTGTCCTCCGCCCAGCGGAGGATGTGTGACACTTCTCGCATCGCCTGGGTACTGCGGGTCCCCCCTTGGTGATTCACATATGCCACAGCCGTGGCATTGTCCGACTGTATTCTGATGTGAGAGGCTGCCAGTAAGTGATGGAAGGCCCTCAATGCCAGAAGGATGGCACGAATTTCCAGGATGTTGATGGGCATGGCCGCTTCCACTGGGGACCACGTGCCCTGTGGTGTAGGTGCACCGCACCCCAACCCGTCAGGCTCGCGTCGGTGGTCAGAACCTTCCATTGACCTGTGAGAAAGGATTTCCCCTTTGCTAGCGAGGTTGGCTTGAGCCACCAGTGCAGGGACTTCCTGGTTGACGACGTTAGCTGGAACTCCCTGTCGAGAGAAAAGGGATTCCTGTCCCAGGACTTGAGAATGGCTAGTTGGGAGAGGTCTGAGGTGAAACTGGGCAAATGGGACAGCTTCTATTGCTGCTGCCATCTTGCCGAGGACTCTCATGGCAAACCGGAGAGATCGAGGGGGTTTGCGGAGGAGGGTGCGAACTGCTAGTCGGAGAGCCAGTGCCTTGTCCTTGGGAAGGAGCACTAGACCCCTGGAGGTGTTGAATAACATTCCCACGGGGTTGGTGATGACTTTTTTAGGTTGATTAACCAGCCCATGCGACAGAGTATCGGTTGTGATTGAGACACTGAGCTCGCAGTCCTTGAAGGTGGGAGCCTTGATGAGTAGATCGTCCAGGTATGGAACGACTACTATGCCTCTGGAGTACAGGACGTCCATGGTGGCTGCCATGACCTTGATGGACACTCTGGGAGCCGTGGCGAGTCCGAAAGGGAGAGCCACGAATTGGTAGTGGTCCTGGCCTATTGCGAATATGAGAAACCTCTGATGGGCAGGTGCAATGGGTATATGCAGGTATGCGTCTTGTATGTCTATGGAGGCGACATATTCTCCCTTCTCCATGGACGCAATGATGGACAGAAGGGACTCCATGCGGAAGTGACGGACACGTACATATTTGTTGAGCCGTTTTAGATCTAGTATGGGACGTACGCTGCCTCCTTTCTTGGGAACTACGAACAGATTGGAGTAGAACCCTCGGAAGCGGTCGGTCGTGGGTACCGGTACTATGACTCCTGCTTGAAAAAGCGAGGAGACCGCTTAGTGGTAGGCACGAGCCTTGGCTGGCGGTTTTGGGGGGACAGAGAGGAAGTGATCGGTCCGGAGGGTTGGAGGTGAAGTCTATTTTGTATCCGGAAGACACTAGTTCCATGACCCACCTGTCTTCTGTAATAGGCAGCCAGACTTGATGAAAGAGCAAAAGTCGGCTGCCTACTGGCGTGGTATCTTTCAATCATATAAAAAAATTGCGTATACTGAACAATTTATAAATATAATTTTATTAGAAAAGTTCAAACATGAGGAGAACCAACTTCCTCAAAAACACAAAACATATCTAAAAACCTATATCTTGGTTTACAAGGTGTTAATTTCACCCCTAGTGTCATGTATCGGACAATTGATCATGCATCTAAATATATAGTGCTGCAGTGTAATTAGTACACTCTTTTGTGATAGATGTATACTCAGAGTGGTGCCACTTTTTTATCTGCTGGCTCACCATTAGAACACACATGTGGCAATTAGGTTTTTAGATATGTTTTGTGTTTTTGAGGAAGTTGGTTCTCCTCATGTTTGAACTTTTCTAATAAAATTATATTTATAAATTGTTCAGTATACGCAATTTTTTTATATGATTGAAAGTTTATAGCGTTGAACATATACGCATTCTTCCATAACCAAGGACATTTTATGTATTTGCTACTTATAGTTATACAATTTAATATGGGTATGTCCAATTCGCTTAAGGTAACCCTTTGATTCTCTGGCGTGGTATCTTCCAGAGTCCGTGAGTCATGATGAGGAGAAAGTCTGAGATTTTCCTCCTCTGGGCTTAGGCTGGCCTGCTTTTGACTGCCAGGTCTTGTCCGACCTTTGCGTCGATCGTGAGTTGTCCCTGCGTGGGGAACGGTTACGATTTTGTGCTGGACGCGAGACGGACCAGCCGGAGGAATTCCGAAAGGATCGGAATCGAGTTTGGTTACGCTTCTTGTAAGTGCGTTTAGGTTTCAGTTGGGGAAGAGAAGTACTCTTACCCCCGATGGCGTTGGATATCATAGTGTCCACTGTTCACCGAAAAGTCTCCCACTGAGGTAGGGGAGGTGCGTGAAGGACTTCTTTGAGGCTGCATCCGCTTTCCATTCCCGCAGCCAGAGGATACGCCGAATCGTGATGGCGTTTGATGCTATCCCCACTACTCCCCTTGCTGAATCCAGAGCTGCATGGAGCATGTAGTCTGCTACAACTGCTATTTGAACTGCTTGGTCCGACAGCTCAGGAGCGGATGCTTGGAGAGCTTGTAAATTCTTTGCCCAAGCCAGAATGGCCTTGGCAGCCCAAACTGAGGCGAACGCGGGAGCCAGGGATGCCCCTGCTGCCTCGAAAATTGAACGAGCCATGCGTTCTACTTGCCGGTCTGCTGCGTCCCTGAGGGTTGCGCTATCTGGCAGTGAAAGGAGGGTCTGTGCTGCTAGCCTAGAGACTGGGGGGTCCACTTCAGGTGGATCTGTCCATTCCTTGGTGTCCTTCTGTGGGAAGGGGTACCTCGCCTCCAGATATTTGCGATTAGCGAATTTTTAAGGATCGCCTTAAACTCTGGGTGGTTAGAGAAAACCTTAGGCGGCTTCAGAGGCCCTTCAAAGGAAATCTTATGTTCTGGGGCCTCTGGTGGCGGATCAGAAATGTCCAGCACCCGATGGATGGATGAAATTATGTCCTCAACTAGCGCTGTATTGCTAGGAGGGATTGGGATCAGGGACCCCTCCGTTTCTCTGTCTGAGTCAGAGTCGCAGATGCCTTCCGAATCCTGTGTATCACTGAGGCGTCCCCTGCTGAGTGGGCTGGGGAGGAGGCCTTCTCTGGTCGGGGATTGCAGAGACCTGCGTTGTCTGTCCCTGGAATGGGACGGTCTAGATGACCTGGAGCTACGGTGTTCTCCCTAGAGGGGGATGACCGTGTGCTATGGGATGACGCAGATGGACTTGATCTATGGGTCCGCTTGCGTCCTGACCTAGACGTGGATGTGCCAGGGTCATCTTGTTCCTGAGTCAAGCTCTCCCTTTGCTGGGTAACGGTCATAGCCGGGGCATGACCCTGCAGAGCCTGAAGCAATGTGGAGGTTAGGTTATCTATAGACTGCGTCATAGATTGCGATATCTGAGTAGCCCATTCCAGCGTGGCATTAGACACCGAGGCATTGGCAGGGGCTTCTTGGGGCTCTGACACATTAGTTTGTATACAGTTCTGACAATGCGGGTACGTGCTACTACCAGGGAGAGCGGTCCCGCAGGCTGTGCAGAATGCATAATAGCAGTTCTGCCTGGTTCTCTTGGACCTTGAGCCCGGCATAGTGCACAGAGTGCAGAAGTGCTGCCAGCAGAGGACCTTACAGGGGTAGAGAAACCTATAGGGGAGCCTTATAGGTAAGGCTAGGTTCAGATTGCGTTAGTGCAATCCGTTTAGCGCGAGTGCTAGCGGATTGCGCTAACGCAATGTCTTTTTCGGGGCCGCGTTTAGGGGTCGCGTTAACGTCCCCGCTCTCGCAGATCCCCGATCTGCGAGAGCGGGGAACGGACCTCTGGCGCGCCGCGAACGCTGCAAGCAGCGTCCGAGGCGCGCTACAAAAGACCGGCACATCGCTAGCGCGTGCCGAAAATGACACGCGCTAGCAATGCGCTTTAACATTGCCGGCAATGGGAGCACTAACGGACGCGGTGCACGGCGTTAATTTCGCCGTGCAACGCTGTCCGTTAGCGCTCTCCCATTAACGCAATGGGAACCTAGCCTAATATGGATTCACAGCTGAGTAAAAAACCCAGCTGTGATCTTACCCCACCAGTGTGCCCCTAGGTCCAGCGCCGAAGATCCACAGTCCTGTGCCCCCCGGAGACTGGCTGCCTGGTCCTGCAGACCGGGAGATGCAGGGTTAATCTGCAGCCGAAAATGGCTGCTGATACAGAGAGGAAAGGAGGAGAAGGGGGCGGAGAGCTGGAAAAAGGCGGCAAGGCTTTGTAAAAACGCGCCCTTTCTGTCTCGATTCACCCCCTTTATGACACTGTAGTGTGTCATATTCGTCATCCGGGGGGCGGAGAGGAGGCGGCAGCTTCAGCAAGGCCAAAGCCGGGGCCTAAATTAGATGCCTGAGGCCCAGAAGGGCTCCAGGCCGGCGCGAAAGTCCGGGAGGGGGTCGGATGTGAACCGGACCCCTCCGGATTTAAAGGCAGGATGGCGGTGGGGCTATAAGCGGAAGGGGGAACCCGGTATGGGTCTCACTGAGGCAGTATAGAGCTAGTGCTGCCGCAGAGACAGGGGCGCAGGGAGCCCTGTGTCTGTATGTGCCATGCCTGCCTGCACTCCCCCCGGCCCCAACAGGAGCCCGCAGCTGGGCTGGGGTCCCTGGATGCAGGCGCAGTGTGCTGGCCCATTGCTGGGAGCTGTAGAATGCTGACTGTACAGGCCCTACCTGAGGTGTCTCAACCTAATACCCCCAGAGGGGGATAGGGAGGGTGCTGTTGTCACCTTCAGGGGCCTTTATCCTCGCCTCGACCTCAACCCAGAAACCAAAAGGAATTGGGGAAGGAGGGGGGGGGTCTCGACTTCGAACCAGCACCCGAGGGACTGGGGAAGGAGCAACATGGGGAATAGCCATCTCTACTTCAACTGGGCACCCCATAATAGGGGGCCGAGGAAGGAGCCATGCCGGGAGTCTCACAGGAGACCCTCTTTTCTTCATCTGTAATCCCGTCGGAAAAAACGGAGTAAAAATCTTTTAGGTGTGCCTCCTATGCGACACTAAGCAAAAACTGGAGAAGGCTGATGCCGTCCAGGGGTGTATACTGCAGAGGAGGAGCCACAGTTAATCTTTTTCAGATTATGCATAGTGTCGCCTCCTAGTGGACAGCAGCATAACACCCAAGGTCCTGTGTCCCCCAATGAGGCGACAGAGTAATGCTACATATGTACGAAGATTCAAAAAGAGGATAGATAAAGAGAAAAGAAAAGGGTGGTGGTGAGTCAGCAATCAATAATGCTGATTTACACACCTCGGGTAATCCATTTTTTTAATTGAATATAGATAGATACCCTCTTTTCTACCTTTATGGGAGATTATTTTATTTCCTCGAGAGGAAATCTCACTAAGGCCGGGGTCACACTTGTGAGTGCAATGCGAGAAACTCTCCTCAATTCCAAGCACTGCCGCCTGCACTCGGGACCGGAGTGTGTGGCTTCATGTATTTCTATGCAGCTGAACGCTCCGGTCCCGAGTGCCGGCGACAGTGACGGGTATTGAACAGAGTTTCTCGCATTGCACTCACATGTGTGACCCCGGCCTAAGGCTCCGTACCATCCGGAGAGAAACTTGGTCCATTCATGATCAAGAATTGAAATGTTTAGGAAACTAACTAGTATCAGGTACTATTCTCACTGTTTGTACGTATTTATATTGTGTATTTTTGTTTGGGTTTTGTGGTGTTTTTTTTTTTTTAAGGATATGTAGTAAAGGTTATAATCTAACAAATCCCTCCATACTATATCTGACAACCCCTATGACCGCATAAAACTCAGTGAGGTGGCTGCACATGTGTGGTTCTCTTCCCTCCACACTACAGCACACCCTCTTCGACAGCCTATAACTAGGGGAGATGGCTGCACAGTTCTCTCCCTTCCATACTATAGCCGACAACCCCTCTGACCATCTATAACTAGGGGAGATGGCTGCACAGTTATCTCCTTTCCATACTATAGCCGACAACCCCTCTGACCACCTATAACTAGGGGAGATGGCTGCACAGTTCTCTCCCTTCCATATTATAGCCGACAACCCCTCTGACCATCTATAACTAGGGAAGGTGGCTGCACAGTTCCCTCCCTTCCATACTATAGCCGACAACCCCTCTGACCATCTATAACTAGGGGAGATGGCTGCACAGTTCTCTCCCTTCCATACTATAGCCGACAACCCCTCTGACCATCTATAACTAGGGAAGGTGGCTGCACAGTTCCCTCCCTTCCATACTATAGCCGACAACCCCTCTGACCATCTATAACTAGGGGAGATGGCTGCACAGTTCCCTCCCTTCCATACTATAGCCGACAACCCCTCTGACCATCTATAACTAGGGGAGATGGCTGCACAGTTCTCTCCCTTCCATACTATAGCCGACAACCCCTCTGACCATCTGATATAACTAGGGGTGGTGGATGCACAGTTCTCTACCCTCCATACTATAGCCGACAACCCCTCTGACCATCTATAACTAGGGGAGATGGCTGCACAGTTCTCTACCCTCCATACTATAGCCGACAACCCCTCTGACCATCTATAACTAGGGAAGGTGGCTGCACAGTTCCCTCCCTTCCATACTATAGCCGACAACCCCTCTGACCATCTATAAGTAGGGGAGATGGCTGCACAGTTCTCCCCCTTCCATACTATAGCCGACAACCCTCTGACCATCTATAACTAGGGGAGATGGCTGCACAGTTCTCTCCCTTCCATACTATAGCCGACAACCCCTCTGACCACCTATAACTAGGGGAGATGGCTGCACAGTTCTCTACCCTCCATACTATAGCCGACAACCCCTCTGACCATCTATAACTAGGGAAGGTGGCTGCACAGTTCCCTCCCTTCCATACTATAGCCGACAACCCCTCTGACCATCTATAAGTAGGGGAGATGGCTGCACAGTTCTCCCCCTTCCATACTATAGCCGACAACCCTCTGACCATCTATAACTAGGGGAGATGGCTGCACAGTTCTCTCCCTTCCATACAACAGCCGACAACCCATGTGAACGCCTATAACTCCTATGGATAGGGGGGGGACCACACATGCTTACTAAGGTTTAATTCAACACAGGAGATATTAGAACCTCCGTTTTCAGAATTGTTCGATGTCTCAGGAGGC
This sequence comes from Ranitomeya variabilis, assembly GCF_051348905.1. NCBI lineage: Eukaryota > Metazoa > Chordata > Amphibia > Anura > Dendrobatidae > Ranitomeya > Ranitomeya variabilis. The sequence continues at coordinate 75,476,389 of NC_135236.1, read as the reverse complement.
GGATCCCCTCCAGTAACACATTTATCATTTCCCCACAGTAAGAAGAGAATAGACTTGTTACAGTGATCTTTTGATTCTCACTTACCCAGAACCCGAACTTCCACCCCCGGCAAGTTTTCCTTTTTCCCATTTCCGTTAGTACGCACCAGTGTATAACATCCGGCATCGCTCCTGGTCACATTGTGTAGGGTGATGGATCCGGTGGTTTTATCGATGCTTATCCTGCCCTCCCACATGTCTGGTATCTGGGGGCTAGAATTACAGGGGATGTGGGCGGTCACACCATCATATTGGAGCTTAAATACGCTGTTGAGTTCACAGGGACCAAAATCAAACGTCACATCTGAGGACCTCGCTATGTACTTGACTTCTTGGCTCTGAATCAGTGTGGGGCAGATGAATAGGAGAAGCACTGCAAAATACAAAGAGATAAATCAGCAAACTGCACGATAATCAGAAAATACAATATATGCTGGCAATAAATAACAAAACACCCGGCGATCGCCATGATAAAGGAGCTGTATGAAAAAGGGTCACGCTGGCAGGAAGAAGGCAATAAGATTAACACAAATATGAATGTTACAGATCAGTAAGTACTTGTTCACATGCTGAATTTTTGCACCACAAAAAACCTCAGCGTTTTAAAGTATCAGCAAAGTGAAAGATTCCTGAAATCTGCACACACTGCTTATATATTGCATTTACAACTAAATCAAAAAACCATGATCAGAAGGTCAATTTTTTAATCAAAAAGTCCATATAAATTTTATTTTATCATAAACTATATATATATTTCATTGCAGATTTCAAGCGGTTTCATATCCGCACCATGGAGATTCTTAAAGTGTTTTTCATCCATACTAACACCATGTTCAGACACAGCGTTTTTGCAGTTTTTTTTTTTTTTTTTAATTACTGCAAATTAACCCCTTTACCGCCTGAGATGTATCCATACGTCCCTCTGACCATGTACTTACTGAACTGGGATGGATTACTACAACCACGTGATTTTGCGCATAAAGAAGCTAGGCGGGTGCGATCACAGCCGGGTGTCAGCCATATCTCACAGCTGACACCCGGCACTGTGGCCAGAAGCAGTCCTGCACCGCTCCCGGCACTTTAACCATCTAAATGCTGTGAATGAACGCGATTGCAGCATTTCGATAGCAGGCAGAGGGAAGAAAGCCCCTCTGCCCTTGGATCGCGGGGTCCCGATTGATGCCATGGTGGCTGATGTAGTCCTGATGACATCCGGGTCACCAGAGCTAGCAAAGTTGCTTAATCATGGTCAGAGCATGATCAGCAACTTACCCTGTCAGTGCAGCACTGACAGTTTGCACAGCATAGGGATGCTGCTGCGTCACCATGCTGTACAAGAGATCAGCCTGCAAAAAATGAAACAAAAGGGACAAAGTAAAAAATCTAAATATATTATAACCATGAATAAATATTTTTATAAAAAAAATATAAAATATATACATATATAAACACAATAAAAGTATACGTTTGGTATTGCAGCGTCCGGAGTGACCCAACCTATAGAACTGTCCCACTTTTTAACTCCTTAAGGTAACGTTCACATTTGCGTTGTTGGGCGCAGCGTCGTCGACGAATACCAACGCATGCGTCATGCGCCCCTATCTTTAACATGGGGGGCGCATGGACATGCACCGGTATGCGTTGTCAAGCGTTTTGTGACGCATTCGTCATTTGGGCGCAACAGTCAGGGCGCAGCCGATGCTACATGATGCAGTTTTTCTGCGTCTAATTTCATGTAAACGTCGGACGCATGCGTCACAAAACGCTGCGTTGTGCATGCGTTTTGCGTTGCGTCGCCGACGCTGCGCCCAACAACGCAAATGTGAACGTAGCCTTAGTGAGCTCCATAAAAAAACAAAACAAAGCTTTATCATACTGCTGAACAAAACTTGGAATAAAACACGATAGAAAAAAATATATAAATAAATGTAGTACCAACTGAAAACCTCATCTTGTCATGCAATAAACAAGCCACCATACAGCTCAATCAGCAGAAAAATAAGAAAAGCTATAGGTCTCAGAATAAAGCGATGCAAAAATAATTATTTTTTCTATAAAATATATCTTGGTGCTTTTACACAAAAACTAAAAAAACACAACAAAAAAACACAATATCACACGAGGAACGACAACCACCTCCCCCTCCCAAAAAAACAAAAACAATTCCTGTGGTGCTGGTTTTAGTTTCTGCCTCAAAAAAAAAAAAAAAATATCGGAATAGAAAACGATCACGTCTAAAAATGGTACCAATAAAAACGTCAACTTGTCCCGTAAGAAAAAAAAACCCCCTCACATGACTCTGTTGGCTGAAAGATGGAAAAATTATAGCTCTCAAAATATGGTGATGCAAAAACTAGTTTTTGCAATAAAAAGCATCTTTTAGTGTGTGACAGCAGCCAAACATAAAAATCCAATATAAATCTGGTATTGCTGTAATCGCACCGACTCGAAGAATAAAGTCTCCTAATCACTTATACCGCACGATGAACGGTGTAAAATAATAAAACCAATACTTCACCTGCTGTTTATTTGTTCATTCTGCCTCCCAAAGATCGCAGTAAGGTTCAGAGCACATTTATTCTGCGCTCTGCACTAAATACTTACATCAGGGTTTCTGAGTAAATCTCTGAAATACGCACTTCAGATAGAAACCCCGGCGGAAGATTCCCTAAAACGAGGCAGATGGAATCACTATGGACGCCGTCTGGCCTGTAATTCGTGGGTGTCAGACTTTTTAGGCGAGCATAAAAAGTTCCGTCCGCCACAGTTTTGTGAATTTGTAAAGCGCTGCGGAATATGTTGGTGCTATATAAATAAAATTATTATTATTATCTCTGAAAAGAAGGACACCGCTGAACAGAGGCCAGACGGAGTCCAGAGTAACTCTGCTGCCTCATAGTGAATGGATCCCTCAGGAGTTTCATCTGAATCACGTCAGATTTAGATGGAAACCTTGATGTCAGTGCTCAGTGTAGAGCGCCAGATAACTGTGATCACTAACGTTATGTAAAATGTTCCTAACAAAAGCATCAATCCACAAAAAAAGCAAGTCCCCACTCAGGTCCATCATCTGTTAATGGAAATATAGGGGACTTCCATGTTACTCTGGAAAAGCTATACGGCTCTACGCCCCCCAAAAGAAATTCAGCAAATTCTGTGCTCCCAAGTCCATATCTCCTGTGGTCACTGGAGGCAACTCTTCTTGTACATTGGAAATCCAAATGCCCCCTCTCCCTTCTGAGCCCCACAATATAACTAAACCACATATAGCGTGTCCACATGTTCGGCATTTCTGTAGCCATAACAACCTGCCAAATTTACGGGTACCTTACTCCAGAAGCATGAGCTGGTCACTACAATGGAAGTTTGCAATTTTCACTCAGCAATATCCAATGCTGCTTGTTTTTGGAAAATACTCATGGACTCAAAATCATCTCTACACCTGTAGGTAAATTCCCAAAATGGGGTCACTTGAGGGGGAATTCTGCTCTTCTAGCACTTAGGGGCTCTGTATATGGAGTCTGCAAACTATTCTGGCAAAATCTGCACTCCTGGAGGCTAATAGCGCTACTTCCCTCCCGAGTCTCTCCATATGGCTAAGCAGTACTGTACAGCCACATACGGGGTATTGCCTCGTTCAGTAGAAATTGTGGGACAAATTTTGGTGCAATTTTAACCACTTCTGTGAAAATGTAAAATCTGGGGACAAAAAAATTTTGGTGGTAGAAATGTAATTTTTTTTTCACTGCCAAAAATTCTGTGACACACCCGTGGTGTCAATATGATCACTGCATGGGGCGTGGCTATGTAGCGGAGCTGTGAAGACGCGTCTGGCTGGAGCTCCGATAATCCTGACCTGAATCCCCTGCTAATACTTGCCTGCGAGGGTTTTCCGATCCACCGCTGTGTTCCCCTGGGTGCCTGGAGGTGCCCGGCTTCAGAGAGGCTGCGAGGGCGGCTTCGGTCGGGTGAACTCCGGGAGAGCCTGGACGGAGGACGGAGCTGTTGGAGGCGGCGGCCATTTTCAATACCACGCGCGCTGACGGCGGAAGGCGCGAAGCTGATCCTGCTGCACGGGAGAGAGCTGGCTGATCTCCGGTGCAGCTCTTCAAGGTACGGGGGGGGGAGTCTCACGGTGTGTGCCCTATGAAACGGGCCCCGGGCTCCCTCTCATCAGTGCCTTACAACGCTTTATAGCGCTGACTGTTCCTGGCGCATACTATACCGGAACTTCTCCCTCACTCCATTACATACACGCTGGATCTGCTTCCTGAATCCCTTTTCCTCCTGAGAGTGCATTGGGTCGGATTATAAATTACCATTAACCCTGTGGTGCACGGCTGTGAAGGCCCCATAGGCTGTTTGTGCATTGTGCCACAGTATTGCATTGCTCGGGCAGATCCTGTACCCTATTAAAATACTAAGTGATCCTCATTATGTCATCCGCGCATCGCACCAAAAATCTGAGTGCTGCTGAAAAACTCAAAAAATTTACACGATCTGATCCTCCTGATAATCTACGCTCAAAAAAGAATAATACTTCTCCTATGGGGAAATCTGAGACTCAGGTACAAAATCGTGCCTCCGAGGATGAGGGGGATGGAGATCAGGAGGACTTAACTCTGAGACAGGCATCTGAACAACTGATGCAAGCTATATCACTGACTAGAACCTCTCTGACTGGGAAGATAGAGGAGGTGCACTCTGAAGTGGGGCGCCTTCGCCAAGATATGCAATCTATGAAGGGCCGTATTGTGGAGGTTGAAACACGGGTGTCTCGCCTGGAGGACAGCTCCGCACCTATGGAAGCTAAATTGACAAAAGTGGCAGGCTCCATAAATGCTTGGAAACAGAAGGCGGATGATCTGGAGAACAGACTACGCCGAAATAACATCCGTATTATAGGCCTGCCGGAACGCTCAGAAGGCCAACAACCTGAAAAATTCTTGGAGGGCTGGCTCAGAGATATTTTGGGAGATGAATTCTCCCCTACATTTGCTGTGGAAAGGGCCCACAGGGTCCCAACAAAAGCTCCTCCTCCCGGCGCTCCGCCGAGACCCTTCTTGGCCCGCCTTCTTAATTCCAGAGACAGAGATATGGCTCTTCGTATGGCGAGGCAAAAAAGTCCTATTAAATTTAACAGCGCTATTGTCTCGATATTCCCAGACTTTTCTATGGAGTTACAAAAACAACGGTCTCAGTTCATGGAGATAAAGAAACGACTAAGAGAGAAAAATGTCGTGTATTCAATGCTTTATCCTGCTAGACTCAGGGTTGTGTATAAAGGTTCTTCTTCCTTTTTTACCACCCCGGCGGACGCTGAGGAGTGGCTACGATCGTGTGTGGGAGTGGACGGGGGAAGGGAGAAATCCTAAGTTGGCTGCTGTTTATATTTACATGGATCTACAAAAAGAGGAGCCCTCTTGTCGGGCAGTTTTTCTAGTTTCTTTCTATCAAGATTCTGGAACTCTTTCACCGGATTTTCCTTGTTGATGAGAGGAGCTCTTTTGCCAGCGCCCTAGGAAACAACTTTACCGAACTCTGTGTCCAGAGATGGTATCCCCTTTTTTGGACTGGGTTATGTGGAGCACAGTTTTTTGCTCCCTTAAGAAGCATTGTTTGATCTTCAATGTTTTGGTTTTGTTTATTGTTAGTTATATAGACATTACTGCCATGTTTTTCTTCATCACCGACATGACGGACACTCGTCGTGATACTATAATTTCTAAACTGATGAGATATGGTGTCTGAAATAACATGCATGACCTGGAATGTGAGAGGTCTAGGGTCGCCTCGTAAGAGAGTCAAAGTATTTTCTCAGATAAGACGTTATCGCCCTCATGTAGTAGCTTTAGTTGAAACACATCTGACTAGAGACTCGTCCCGTTATGTGCAGAAACCCTGGGTACAATGGTCTGTGCACGCATTCCACACTAGCTATTCTAGAGGAGCGTCTTTGTTAATCCATAAAGATATTAGATGGGAGGTTAGAGACGTTCGGAGGGATCCGGAGGGTCGCTTTGTGTTTGTGTATGCGAATATGAATTCAGAGGAGTATGTTATGATGTGTATATATAACCCTCCTCCTGCTAATATGTCGGTTGTCAAGAAGGCGGTCGACTTTGCCTTGAACTATCCAGATGCGCATGTTCTATGCATGGGAGATTTCAATATGTTAATGAATGAAGGTATGGATAGACTTCGGCTCGATGGGGGGACCGCGGATGTGGGTTCTTCACCATCTCGATTGTCAATATTCATGGAAGGAACTGGCTGGTTAGATCTTTGGAGAATGCACCACCCCGACGCACGGGAATATACTTGTCATTCGTCTGTCAGACGTACTTTGTCTCGCTTGGACTATGTATTCGGCTCCAGTAACTTGGCGGTACGGGTGGGGGAGGTGTGTCATGGGAATAGAGGAATTTCAGACCATAGTCCGGTGATCCTTAAACTTAAATTGGGTCGGGTGAGGAACATTATAACGTGGAAAGTAAATCCATTCTGGCTGAAGTTAATTGGCCCGGAGGACCGGACTGTTGACCAACTGGACTGTTTCATTGCATCCCACCCTATGCCGCAAAATCTTAATATTCTCTGGGACGCCCTTAAGGCATACCTAAGGGGTTGTTTGTCTTCTACCATTTCGTATATTAAGCGACAGACCTCAAAGGAAGACGATGACATGGACGAGCGACTGAGAGTCTCGGAGGCGGCCTATATAGCTAACCAGACGAATGAGAACAGAATGGAGTGGTTAAACTTGCACAGACTCCATAGTCAATATACTGACACTAAGTCTAAGCGCAAACTATTTTTTACTAGACAGACATACTTTGAATTGGGAAATCAGTCCAGTAAACTCCTAGCATACATGGTACGCCAGCATAACACGTCCAATACTATACTTAAAATCCGGAAATCAGACGACTCTGTAGTAACCTCGACAGATGACATACTCCAATGCTTTTGTGATTTTTATAAAGAACTGTATAGTTCCAAGGGAGACTCTGATACCTCGGAGTGTCTAAGTTATTTATCAGATTTAGTGTTTCCCGCGTTGAACGCTGCACAACAAGCCTTTTTAGACGCTGACTTTACTCTCGATGAGGTGAACAAGGCTATAACTGACATGGCTTCTGGCAGGGCACCTGGTCCGGATGGCTTCCCTATAGAAATATATAGAAAATACAGAGATGCTCTGGCTCCAACTCTGCTGAAAGTATTTCAGGGGATTTGGGAGGGGGGTTCCTTGCCGGATTCTTATTATGAAGCAAATATCATAGTCTTAAAAAAGGAAGGGAAGGACCCCCTAGACTGCGGATCTTATCGTCCTATTTCATTAGTTAATGTGGATTACAAGATTTTCACTAAAATTCTAGCTACTAGATTGAACACGGTAATATTAGATATAATACATCCAGATCAGACAGGTTTTATGCCGGGTAAGAGTACCTCTATTAATATCAGGAGGGTTCAATCAATAGCTCAATATAGTACGTTGGTCCCTGAGAATAAATGGGCCTTGGCCTCGCTAGACGCGGCTAAGGCATTTGACTCCCTTGAATGGCCTTTTCTATCTGCATGTTTACAGCGATTTCAATTTGGTCCCAAATTCCAAAAATGGATTGCAGCATTATACTTGAAACCAAGAGCCCGGATAATTATCAATAACTCTATTTCTGAATCTTTCTCCCTAAAGAGAGGGACTCGCCAGGGATGTCCTCTATCTCCGGCCTTGTTTGCCCTTGCAATGGAGGCATTGGCGATTCGTATGAGATCCTCCCCGCTGATTAAGGGCATTACGATAGCAGACCGCGTGGATACTGTCGGTCTATATGCGGATGATATGGTTGTATTTCTTGATGAGGTGGAGGAGACCCTGCCTCACGTGATCACTACTATAGAGGGATTTAGTAGACGTTCCGGACTATATATTAACTGGGATAAATCTGCCTTGATGCCTCTTTGTCATGGCTCGGCAGCACACCTTAATACGCTGTCCCTATTGCCGGTTGTCACTAGTTTTAAATACCTAGGAATAATTGTACCAAAAGATAGTAGACTGGATTTACAACTTAATATTCTCCCGTTGCTGGAGTTCGTTAAACATAAATTTGCTATATGGAGTAAACTGCCTCTGTCTGTCTCAGGCCGTATAAATTTGATAAAAATGATACTCCTCCCGAAGCTTAATTACTCCCTCCAACATAGTGCAGTACCAGTTCCTAAATCCTTTTTTGCTAACTTAAACTCTTTAACTACATCCTTTATCTGGGGGAGGGCTAGACCCAAACTCAAATTATCCACCTTGCATAGATCTAAGCAAATGGGAGGGGCGGCGTTGCCAGATTTTTTTTTATATTACTTGGCCGGACAACTTAGAGCACTGGGAAAATGGATGCCTGGGAGCGATTTACCAAACTCGGAGAACCACCTGGCTTATGCTGCTGAGATCAGCTGCCCGTTGGGTTTCCTGGAAATAAACAAACCCTCTGCCCCTAAGTTATTGCCGTTGCTTCGGTTGGCAAGGTTAATTTGGCGACAAGTGAAAAAGGTAATCCGTTTTGACGGTATTGTAGCTGAAATGCCATTGTGGGATAGTGAATACTTCCCGAGCTTACTGAATCACCCTTCCGCTCAATTTTGGACGTCACATGGTGTTTTGTCGCTTAATGATCTTTATGATCAGGGAACCCTAATGTCCTTTGAACAAATCCAACATAGGTATGATATACCGAGGCCTCAGTTCTTCCGATACCTTCAACTTAGATCGGCGATTCAGTCACATCTTCGAAGTGTGGGGGTGACACGGGTAATATCCTCCTTCCCACTGATAGGGATTTTTAAGTCGCAGGGACCCCGTGGTCTTATCTCTGCACTGTATACTTACATGCTATCCGTGGGTGCGGATGCTACTTTGTTGCCGATAAGGGAAAAAGTGGAGGGTCCTGATACCTGACTTACAGGGTGAGGACTGGGAGATGGCCCTTGAGTCCCCAACCAAGGTATCCCCCTCGGCTAACAATAAAATGATACAGTTATATATTCTGCATCAATCATATCTAACCCCATTGAGACTATTTAAAATTGGGTGGTCCCGATCTTCAGAATGTACTAGATGTCATATGGAGGAGGCGGATTTCATACACATGATATGGGAGTGCCCGGTTGTTATGTCTTATTGGGGAGAGGTAGCCTCGTTGTTGACTTCCCTTGTACATATTCCTGTTCCCTTGACTCCATCAGTGTGTTTGTTTGGGATTCTGGAGGAGGAAATGTGGGGCCACCACGTTCAAATTTTTTTGAGGGAGACACTTTTTCTGGCAAGAAAATTGATCGCCTTGCGCTGGATGGGTACTTCGAATCCGTCCCTTAGGGCCTGGATAGAGTTGGTAAATCTGATTGTGCCGTATGAACGCACCTTATACCAGAATAGAGGTTGTTTAGAGAAATTTAATAAAATCTGGGACTTATGGAACTCGTCGTATCTCACCATGTCACCACGTAATTAAGGACCTAGATTCAGTATGGTAATGAGTTGGGAGACTGTACGATTCACGATGAGCACTGAAACTGTTATACTAAGGTGATGGAGTTTGTTTTGTTTAGGCAGTAAGACAGGTTGAGTTTTAGGATTTTCAGTATATGTGACATACTATTATATTTTTAAATATGCATAATCCGATCGGTGTATATAACATTACGTTAATGTATCTACCGTTATGATGTACCTGCACTGACCTGGAAATATGTAAACTGTATGTACATGTGAATTAAGCGTTTAAATAAACGAATTTAAAAAAAAAAATATGATCACTGCATCCATGGGTCATGGCACCCGCAAACCATAACAGTAAAATCTACAGTACAGTATGGAGCGCCTTCCCTTCTGAGCTTTACACTTTGCCTGAAAAATATTTCTCAATTACATGTAGGGTATTGGTGCACTCAGGAAAAAAAATGGACCTCAGTTTGTTGTAAAAATTTCTCCCATTAGCTCTTAAAATTAAAAACATAGGGCTAAAACAACATTTTAGTGGTAAAAACGTAATTTTCTTTTCGCTCAATGGTATAAAAATTCTGTGACGCACATGTGGTGTCAATATGATCACTGCACCCCTAGATTAATTCATTGGGGAATGTAGTTTGTAAAATGAGTTCACACCAGTAGCGCAGCTACCGGGGGGGCAGAGGGTGCGGACGCCCCGGACCCGGCGCTCTGAGGGGACCCACTTGGAGCTACGTTACTGTAACTGTATCGGCGCGCACAGTTATCTTCTGTGGCAGAGCAGGGAGAATCGATCTCCCTGCTTTGCCGCCCGGCCGCTCTGGGCCCCTGAGGAGGCGGGGGGGGGGGGGGGGGCCCGGTACCAGCAGTGGGCCCCGCCATCATCGGAAAATCAGCTGTACCGGCATTTAGCCGATACAGCTGACCGCAATGATGGGAGGAGAACTGCAGTCCTTCTCCCGTCATCCCCGTCAGTGTCGGCGTCTGACATCGCCGACACTGACAGCGGGAGCGATGACGTCACTGCCCGGCGCCCGCTGTCAGGAGATTAGCGGGAGCAGCGCAGGAACCAGGATGAAGAGAGGTATTTATTTATTTAATGGCCTTATTACAGGGTCTGACTATAGGGGTGCTGCCTTATTACAGGGTCTGACTATAGGGGTGCTGCCTTATTACAGGGTCTGACTATAGGGGTGCTGCCTTATTACAGGGTCTGACTATAGGGGTGCTGTCGGTCTGGGCCAGATGGAAAAGTGAACGATTCCATCAGAAAGGACGTCAGTGGTAAGTCATTATCTGTAACTGTGCTGTGATCTATGTTCTGTAGGGCTGGTATCTACCACTGACCATATGGCGGTAATATCCATGTTGGTCTTTATGTAGAGATTATCTTCAGTAACAGCGCTGTCATCTGCTGAGGTTCTCCTCCACTATTAGGCTATGTGCACATGTTGCGGATTCGGCTTAGGAATTTCTGGTGCGGATTCTGCCTCTCTTGGCAGAAAACGCACCTGTGGTTTTTTGTGCGGATCCGCAGCATTTTTTTGTGCGTTTTTGCTGTGGTTTTCTTGTGGATTTGCTGCGGTTTTTACCCCTGCGGTTTTCTATAATGGAGTGGGTACAAATACGCTGCGGATTCACAAAAATGAAGTGACATGCTACTTCTTTTAAACCGCAGCGTTTAAGCAGCGGATTTTCCGCAAAGTGTGCACAGCATTTTTTTTTTCTCATTGATTTACATTGTACTGTAAATCAATTGAGGATCTGCAGCGTTTCCGCACCTCAAAAAACGCTGCGAATCCGCAGCAAATCCGCAACGTGTGCACAGACCCTTAGGGTGCGTCACCAAGTTGTAATCAAGGTTACCTGGTTAGGGGCCCACTCAGAAGTTTCGCCCCCCCCCCGGACCAAAACCCTAGCTACGCCTCTGGTTCACACACAGGGGGATTCTGCTGTTCTGGCACCTCAGGGGCTCTGCCAATGTGACTTGGCACCCTCACACCATTCCAGCAAAAGCTGAATTCCAATATGGCGCCTCTTCCCTTCTGAGCTTTGCACTGTGCCTCAAAAGTAGTATTCCCCCATATATTGGGTATCGGAGTACTCAGGAGAAATTACATGGTGTAACTCCTACGTTACTTGTGAAAATAAAACAATTAGGACTAAAATAACATTTTTGTGGGGAAGATCATTTTATTTTCACGACTCATCGTTATAAACTTCTGTGAAGCACTTGGAATGCTCACCATACATCTAGATATATTCCTTGATTGGTCTAGGTTCTAAAATGGGGGGTTTCCACTGTTTAGGCACATCAGGTGCCCTCTAAACAAGACATGGCATCTGCTAGCAATTCCAGCAAATTTTACATAAAAAAAATGTCACCCCTTCCCTTCCGAGCTCTGCCGTGCACTCAAACAGTGGTTTTACCCCGCATATGGGGTACCGGCATGCTCATGAGAAATTGCACAACAAACTTTGGTGTCCATTTTTTCCTGTTCTCTTGCAAAAAATAAAAAGATGTGGGTATAAAGAAAAATGTTTGTGAAAAAAAAAAAAGTGTTAAATCTTTATTTTTTATTCCATATTCTAACAATTCCTGTGAAGCACCTGAAGGGTTAATACATTTCTTGAATGTGGTTTTGAGCACCTTGAGGGGTGCGGTTTTTAGAATGGTGTCACTTTTGGATATGTAAAAAAAAAAAAAAAAATGGTGGTACAAAAAATGAGAAATTGCTGGTCAACTTTTAACCCTAATAACGTCGTAACAAAAAAAAAAAAATTGTCTCAAAAATTGTGCTGATATAAAGTAGACATGTGGGAAATGTTATTTTTTAATTATTTTATGTGACAGATCTCTTTGATTTAAGGACATAAGAATTACCGTAAAGGGAACCTGTCACCAGGTTTGGCTGATACGAGTTACGGCCACCGCCTTTCAGGCTTATCTAGTACAGCATCCTATAATGCTGTACACAGTATGTGCCCCCGATCCAACCTGCAGCACAAGAAAAATAACTTATACTCACCTAAGCCCTGAAAGGTGGTGGGTGGCCGTAACTTGTATCAGCCAAACCTGGTGACACTTTAAAGGTTTGAAAATTGCAAACATTTGCCAAATTTCAGTTTTTTTTTTTTTTTTTTTGTTTTTTACAAAAAAAACAAGTAATATCAAAGAAATTTTACCACTAACATCAAGTACAATATGTCACGAGAAGATGTCAGAATCATTAGGATCCCTTGAAGCGTTTCAGAGTTATAACCTCAAAGTGACACTGGTCAGAATTGTAAAAATTGTCCCGTCATTAACGTGCAAACCACCCTTGGTGGTAAAGGGGTTAAAAATGTTCCTTTTTTCAGTACAGCAAAAGCTGACATTTCAGAAATCTTATGCACACACTTGTTTTTCCTGACTGGATTGGAAAACTGCTTTTTTTTTTTTTTTTTTTAACCCCTTTACCCCCAAAGGTGGTTTGCACGTTAATGGCCGGGCCAATTTTTACAATTCTGACCACTGTCCCTTCATGAGGTTATAAGGCTATGTGCACATGCTGCGGGTCCGCAGCGGTTTCCCATGCGTTTACAGTACAATGTAAACCTATGGGAAACTAAATCCGCAGTGCACATGCTGCAGAAAAAAAACGCGCTGAAATGCAGCTGTTTATGTTCCGCAGCATGTCACTTCTTTGTGCGGATTCCGCTGCGGGTTTACACCTGCTCCAATAGAAAACTGCAGGTGTAAACCCGCAGCGGAATCCGCAATAGAAACCGTGATAAATCCGCAGGAAAAACCGCAGCGGTTTTGCACTGCGGATTTATCAAATCCGCTGCAGAAAAATCCACAGTCCTCACAGATACGTGTGCACATAGACTAACTCTGGAACCCTTCATCGGATCCTGATGATTCTGACATTGTTTTCTCGTGACATATTGTACTTCACGATAGTGGTAAAATTTCTTTGATATTACCAGCGTTTATTTGTGAAAAAAACAGAAATTTGGTGAAAATTTGGAAAATTTCGCAGTTTTCCAACTGTGAATTTTTAAGCCCTTAAATCACACAGATACATCACACAAAATACTTAATAAGAAACATTTCTCACATGTCTACTTTACATCAGCACAATTTTGTATTCAAAAATTTTTTTCATTAGGAAGTTATAAGGGATAAAAGTTAAACAGCGATTTCTTATTTTTACATTTTTTTTTTTTTTTTTTTTTTAGGGACCACATCACATTTCAAGTCATTTTGAGGGGTCTATATGATAGAAAATATCCAAGTGTGACACCATTCTAAACACTGCACCCCTCAAGGTGCTCAAAACCACATTCAAGAAGTTTATTAATAGTGATGAGCGAATATACTCGTTACTCAAGATTTCCGAGCACGCTCAGGGGTCCTCCGAGTATTTTTTAGTGCTCGGAGATTTAGTTTTCAGCGCAGCAGCTGAATGATTTATATCTGTTAGACAGCTTGATTACATGTGGGGATTCCCTAGCAACCAGGCAACCCCAACATGTACTTAGTCTGGCTAATAGCTGTAAATCATTCAGCTGAGGCGATGAAAACTACAGTAAATCTCCGAGCACTAAAAAATACTCGGAGGACCCCCGAGCATGCTCAGGAAATCTCAAGTAATGAGTATATTCGCTCATCACTATTTATTAACTCTTCAGCTGCTTCACAGGAATATTTGGAATGCTAAAAAAAAAATAAAAAAAAAAAAAGTGAACATTTAACTTTTTTTTCCACAAAAAATTTTCTTCAGATCCAAATTTTATTTTATTTTACCAATGGTAACAGGAGAAATTGGACCTCCAAAAGTTGCTGTGCAATGTGTCCTGAGTACGTTGATACCCCATATGTGGGGGTAAACCACTGTTCGGGCACATGGCAGAGCTTGGAAGAGAAGGAGCGCCGTTTGACTTTTTCAACGCAAAATTGCCTGGAATTGAGATCGGACACCATGTCGCGTTTGGAGAGCCCCTGATGTGCCTAAACATTGAAACCCCCACAAGTGACCCCATTTTGGAAGCTACAGACCCTCAAGGAACTTATCTAGATGTGTGGTGTGCACTTTAAAACCCCAAGTGCTTCACAGAAGTTTATAACGTAGAGCTGTGAAAATAAAAAAATAAATTTTTTCCACAAAAATAATCTTTTCGCCCCCAATTTTTTTTATTTTACCAAGTGTAACAGGAGAAATTGGACCCCAAAAGTTGTTGTGCAATTTTTCTTGAGTACACCGATACTCCATATGTAGGGAAAGTCTTAGTTACTCACCGGTTAACGGTGTTTTTCGGAGTCCATGACAGCACTACGGAGAGAGGGGATCCGCCCTTCAGGAACAGGAAACCTACAGATACATAAGGGCGGCACCTCTCCCACGCATCAGTTGGTTTACAGAGCACAAGAGGACCACCAAGGTTAATAGCATACATAATAAACAATGATACAAATAACTAACTATTCACTACCCGTGAATTATATAAATAAAGGAAGAGGTGTACACCCAGAACTTAAGAAGACGGGAGGGTATGTACAGGTGCTGTCATGGACTCCGAAAAACATGGTTAACCGGTGAGTAATTAAGACTTTATCGGTCGTCCATGACAGCACTACGGAGAGAATTACAGAGAGTAACTAACTAGGGAGGGACTACAGCTTGCAGCACCCTTACACCAAAAGAGAGGTCAGAAGAGGCACCCAAGTTCAATCTATAATGGTTATAGAATGTGTGTGGGGAAGACCAAGTAGCAGCCTTACAAATTTGGTCGATCGACACCTCCAATCTTTCCGCCCACGAAGCCGCCATAGCTCTAGTGGAATGCGCTTTCAGACCTTCAGGCGCCGGCTTGCCCTTTGAGATGTATGCCAGCGAGATAGCCTCCCTGATCCATCTAGCTAAAGTAGATTTTGATGCCCTGTGACTAGTGTTGAGCATTCCGATACCGCAAGTATCGGGTATCGGCCGATACTTTTGTGGTATCGGGTATCGGTATCGAAACAACATTAATGTGTAAAAGAAAGAATTAAAATAAAAAATATTGCTATACTCACCTCTCCGACGCAGCCTGCACCTTACCGAGGGAACCGGCAGCGTTGTTTGCTTAAAATGCGCGCTTTTCCTTCCTTCCGTGACGTCACGGCTTGCTGTGATTGGTTGCGTCGCGGCCACATGGGCGGCGCGCGACCAATCACAGCAAGCTGTGACGTAATTTTAGGTCCTTCAGTATTTTTAAATTACGTTCCGGCGTTGTGATTGGTCGCGTCGCGGTCACATGGGCGACGCGACCAATCACAAGCCGTGACGTCACGGGAGGCAGGAGACGCGCGCATTTTAAAATGCGCGCGTGTCCAGCCTCCCGTGACGTCACGGCTTGTGATTGGTCGCGTCGCCCATGTGACCGCGACGCGACCAATCACAACGCCGGAACGTAATTTTAAAATACTGAAGGACCTAAAATTACGTCACGGCTTGCTGTGATTGGTCGCGTCGCGGCCACATGGGCGGCGCGCGACCAATCACAAGCCGGGACTTCACGTAAGGAAGTTAAAGCGCGAATTTTAAGCAAACAACGCTGCCGGTTCCCTCGGTAAGGTGCAGGCTGCGTCGGAGAGGTGAGTATAGGAATATTTTTTATTTTAATTCTTTATTTTACACATTAATATGGTTCCCAGGGCCTGAAGGAGAGTTTCCTCTCCTTCAGACCCTGGGAACCATCAGGAATACCGTCCGATACATGAGTCCCATTGACTTGTATTGGTATCGGGTATCGGTATCGGATTAGATCCGATACTTTGCCGGTATCGGCCGATACTTTCCGATACCGATACTTTCAAGTATCGGACGGTATCGCTCAACACTACCTGTGACCCTTCCTACTACCCTGATAGGACACGAATAGGGCGTTATCTATCTTCCAGGGATCAGTTACTGCCAGATATTCCAGGATACATCTTTTTACATCTAAAGTGTGTATCTTCCTTTCCTTATCGTTAGTAGGATTGGGGAGGAAAGATGGAAGAACTATTTCCTGTGTTCTGTGGAACCTGGACACTACTTTAGGAAGATATGCTGGATCAGGGGATAGTATCACTATCATCCCTAAGCTGCATGTAAGGGGGAACCCTGGATAATGCTTGGATGTCGCCTATCCTACGCGCCGATGTTAGGGCCACCAGGAAGGCTACTTTAAGTGATAAATTTTTAATAGAGGCTGATGCAATTGGCTCAAATGGGGCCTTTGTCATGGCTGAGAGGACTAGGTTCAGGTCCCATGGCATGACCCTATTCTTCACCATTGGCCTGGACCGTTTTGTCGCTCTGATGAATCTGCTGACCCAGTGATTCTCAGCAATGTTGCAGCCAAAGAGAGCCCCTAAGGCTGATACCTGCACTTTAAGTGTATTTGGGGATAACCCCATATCCAACCCCTTCTGTAAGAATTCTAAAATCTGGTCTATTGGTATTGACTGACCAGCTATTACCCCCGAGTTTTGAAGGAACCTCTTCCAGATCCTAACATAAATCTTTGTGGTGATTATTTTTCTGCTCTTCAGCAGAGTGTTAATGAGGCCCGGAGAGAACCCCCTATCCTTTAACAGCGCCCGCTCAAAATCCACGCCGTCAGATGAAGGCCAACCGCCCGAGGATGGTAGAATGGGCCCTGGGACAGGAGATCCGGGATCTAAAGAGAAGTCTCGCACTCAACTTAAGTATTTTATGACTTGCAGATTTTATTAGTACTGAAGTAGCACTGGAGAAACGTTTCAGCCTTTGTCAGGCTTTCATCAGTCACTACAACATTAAGAATAAAGAAAATAATAAAAATAATACAGTGTACAAACAAAAATAAATGTAACAGAGGTATATACAGTTATACATAAGACGTAATGTGAGCCAAAAGTTGCAGAAATGCATAAACATTCTTAGTATAGCAGTGAAATAACGCATCACAGTCTCGCTTAATAAGTAGATTAAATTACTATCATGGACGAAGTTTATTGTGAAAGAGACACGTACCGTGCTGTGACTTTCAGAATATATAGATAACACTCCTAGATAGGACGCCGATCAAGCGTGATGCCTAGTGAGGCGTGAGAAGAAAACAGTAGTTTACAGATCATGAAAGGACATGGACAGAAGGGATGGGGTGGATATGGACGTACTCACAATAGGTAGCTGTCTGGTATAGGGGTGGAGAGTTTAGTGTAGCTAAATACGAGAGAGCTATGGGAAATAGTAGTAACAAAAGAAGGAATATTCAATATACGGTATATAATGCGCCATATGTCAATGATGTCAGATAAGTCATAATAAGTGCACTGTATGTACCTCAAAAGCACATGTGTGGGGCCAAGAGATAGTCCCCTCTAGTGGCCAGCTACAGTAATGAGAACCGGGGCTGTGAAGGAAATGTAGTTATTAAGTTTAGCCACGTACTTACAGGATAAGGCTCATAGTCTGGACCTGTGTGGTATATTACCTGGAGGGAGGCCCCTTTGTGGATTATCTCACCGACGCGGTGTCCACCGCTAGTCTGAGAGGTGTATGCACGTGGTGCTTTTTAAGCCCCTGTGTCTCCACTGCGGTGACACGCCGAAACCGGAAGTGACGAGATCTAACTCGGCCAGGGAGGAAGTGCATGGCCGTGCGTGTGACCTCTAGTGATGCGTACCACCAGGGTAGCGCGGATGTATGCCTGACTCAAAATAAAGTGCGGCTCATATAGGTGGATCTAGGGCATCTGTTAATAGGTGGCGGGACATATAACAAATAAGTATTTAGAACGGAGTATGTAATGTGGCTGTGGGTAGGCGGGGTGGAGAGGGGAGGAGTTCGATGTAGGGATGTAACACCCCCAATACTGTTATACCTGAGAATAGTGTAAGGAGGAGATAGAGCACAAAAGGAGTACTATGGGATGCTATTAAGAATGTAGGGGGAGGTATAGGAGCAGCATGTACCATAGGCATAGTTGACATATACCACAAGGCGTAGTATGTGAGTAGTGGGTGGTGTACATAGTGATACACATACGTGGACTGAGAAACATGCCCTTAATACGAGTGCCGATCGTAACAGTGGATCAGAAGGTGCATCCATGGTGAACAGTGGCATGGAAAGGTGTGCTCGATCCAGTGATGGCAACAATTCATGATGTACCGACCGCCATTAATACAGACGATTCTAGAAAACAAAGGCATATGTCAGTCCAAATACATACGAACACAGTATGTACAAAGATATTTACACCAAATAGACGGTAACTGTTATATAGATCCACTCTATATCTAAATGAATGCGGACAGCTCGTATTCTCTGTTGAGTCCTTTTGGTGATAGTGTGTCCAAAGCGTGAATCCAATATGCCTCACGTTTCTTTAGCATGAGTATCCTGTTGCCCCCTCTGCGTTGTATAGGAACGTGCTCCAGGACCTGAAATCTCAATTGTGAGATGCTATGTCCTGATGTATGGAAATGATAGGGTAGTGGTAACAAGAGATTGTTGCAGCGGATGGTGGATTTATGTTTGGACACTCGGTCCCTAATTGGTTGCGATGTTTCCCCCACATACAATAAGCCGCAAGGGCACTTAATTACGTAGATCACATATGAAGAGTTACACGTGAAATATCCTCTAATTTTGAATTCCTTGCCCGAATATGGATGTCTAACCACGTTACCTTTCAGGACATTATTGCACTGAACACAGCTTAAGCAAGGAAAAGTGCCATCCTTTGGAGTGCCTAGAAAGGTTTGTCTCGTGAGGGTGTTTGTGCCAATGTCCGCTTTGACTAGATTGTCCCGTAGGCTAGGGGCCCTTTTAAAACATGGAAGGAACGGGTGTTGGAATTCCTCAACATTTGGAAAGGCCTTGGAGAGAATAGGCCAGTGGCTCCGTATAGCTCTGTGTAGTTTGTACATAAAAGGGTGGAATGAGTGTACAAACGGAATGCGTGTGGTGGTGTCCATCCTCGATCTGTGGGTGGTGGTCCTAGATGTCTCAAGGAGAGATGGGGGGTAACCTCTTACTCTGAACTTTTGTGTCATCTCCCGTATGCGTTGTTCTCTAGTGTCCGTGTTGGAAACGATGCGTTGTACCCTCTGGTACTGGGCCTTCGGTATAGATTTTTTGGTGGATGGGGGATGGAGGCTCTGAAAATGTAGTAGACTGTTACGGTCGGTGCTCTTGGAATATAAATCTGTGCTCAGGAGGCCGCTAGGGTCTTTTACTACCAATGTGTCTAGAAAGTTCATTTTCCACAGATCATAATTCATGGTGAAAGTGATGCCCGGCCAGGACGTATTTAAAAATAATAGGAAAGTTTGGAGAGATTCTTCAGAGCCACGCCATACGCAGAACACATCATCTATATATCTTTTCCATATGATGACATTGTCCCTAAATAGGGGGTTTGGATATATGGTACTTTCCTCAAAGTGGATCATGTACGCATTTGCGTATGGAGGTGCTGCGTGCGAGCCCATCGCGGTCCCCCGTTTTTGTAGAAAAAACGTATCTTGGAATAGGAAGAAGTTAGATGTGAGTATGATTCTTAGGAGGTCAAGACACAAGGCAATTTGGTCTATGTCCCTATCCGTACCTTCCAATAGGTGGCGTACCGAGAGTATGCCCTCATCATGGGGGATGGAGGTATAGAGATCCCTCACATCAAGGGTTACCAGAAGGGCGTCTGTGGGAATAACGTTAATTTCCCCAATCAGGTCTAAAAAGGACCCTGTGTCTAGTAAGAAAGATTTGGACTCCTGTATAAGGGGGGTGAGTACTCGCTCTACGTATCTTGCCATGGGGGATAGTAACGAATCCGTGGAGGCCACTATGGGTCTCCCTGGTGGATTTTCCAGATTTTTGTGGACCTTTGGCAGTGTATAGAAAACAGGTATGATGGGATTTGGATTCAAGAGAAAACTACATGTTTTCTGGTCCAAAACGCCCAGACTGGTGTATCGAAGAAGTGTGGTTTCTATAGTATGGCGAATATCATGTGAGGGATCCCTGTCCAATGGTTGGTAAATAGAGTTATCACTCAGCTGTCGTGTTATTTCGAATAAGTACTTGGCTTTGTCCATGACTACTAATGCCCCACCCTTGTCCGCTGGTTTAATTATGATGGATGTATCACCTTGGAGGTTTTTAAGGGAGTGTCTCTCCTCTGCTGTTAAATTAGGAGGATAGAAAAGGTTACCTTTTTCTATGTCCCCCCTGAGGGAAGTAAATGAATCTTGTATAAAACCAACAAAGGTTTCAACCGCATGAGAGCTGTGCGGGGGTCTAAAATGACTTTTGTTCCGTAAACCCAGGCTGGAGGAGCCAATGGCTGAGCACTCCCTCCTACAAAAGGGACTCTCATTTTGTCCATCATATCGGTGTCGTACTTTCGACTTGGACATGGACCTTCAGAGATTCTTTCGTCTAATTAGACTGAAAGCACACTTTGCCACCACTCCTCCGGTTATAGACACTGCTTCCATTAGCAGTAATTCCAAACTACTATCCTCCTCCAGCCTGGGTTTACGGAACAAAAGTCATTTTAGACCCCCGCACAGCTCTCATGCGGTTGAAACCTTTGTTGGTTTTATACAAGATTCATTTACTTCCCTCAGGGGGGACATAGAAAAAGGTAACCTTTTCTATCCTCCTAATTTAACAGCAGAGGAGAGACACTCCCTTAAAAACCTCCAAGGTGATACATCCATCATAATTAAACCAGCGGACAAGGGTGGGGCATTAGTAGTCATGGACAAAGCCAAGTACTTATTCGAAATAACACGACAGCTGAGTGATAACTCTATTTACCAACCATTGGACAGGGATCCCTCACATGATATTCGCCATACTATAGAAACCACACTTCTTCGATACACCAGTCTGGGCGTTTTGGACCAGAAAACATGTAGTTTTCTCTTGAATCCAAATCCCATCATACCTGTTTTCTATACACTGCCAAAGGTCCACAAAAATCTGGAAAATCCACCAGGGAGACCCATAGTGGCCTCCACGGATTCGTTACTATCCCCCATGGCAAGATACGTAGAGCGAGTACTCACCCCCCTTATACAGGAGTCCAAATCTTTCTTACTAGACACAGGGTCCTTTTTAGACCTGATTGGGGAAATTAACGTTATTCCCACAGACGCCCTTCTGGTAACCCTTGATGTGAGGGATCTCTATACCTCCATCCCCCATGATGAGGGCATACTCTCGGTACGCCACCTATTGGAAGGTACGGATAGGGACATAGACCAAATTGCCTTGTGTCTTGACCTCCTAAGAATCATACTCACATCTAACTTCTTCCTATTCCAAGATACGTTTTTTCTACAAAAACGGGGGACCGCGATGGGCTCGCACGCAGCACCTCCATACGCAAATGCGTACATGATCCACTTTGAGGAAAGTACCATATATCCAAACCCCCTATTTAGGGACAATGTCATCATATGGAAAAGATATATAGATGATGTGTTCTGCGTATGGCGTGGCTCTGAAGAATCTCTCCAAACTTTCCTATTATTTTTAAATACGTCCTGGCCGGGCATCACTTTCACCATGAATTATGATCTGTGGAAAATGAACTTTCTAGACACATTGGTAGTAAAAGACCCTAGCGGCCTCCTGAGCACAGATTTATATTCCAAGAGCACCGACCGTAACAGTCTACTACATTTTCAGAGCCTCCATCCCCCATCCACCAAAAAATCTATACCGAAGGCCCAGTACCAGAGGGTACAACGCATCGTTTCCAACACGGACACTAGAGAACAACGCATACGGGAGATGACACAAAAGTTCAGAGTAAGAGGTTACCCCCCATCTCTCCTTGAGACATCTAGGACCACCACCCACAGATCGAGGATGGACACCACCACACGCATTCCGTTTGTACACTCATTCCACCCTTTTATGTACAAACTACACAGAGCTATACGGAGCCACTGGCCTATTCTCTCCAAGGCCTTTCCAAATGTTGAGGAATTCCAACACCCGTTCCTTCCATGTTTTAAAAGGGCCCCTAGCCTACGGGACAATCTAGTCAAAGCGGACATTGGCACAAACACCCTCACGAGACAAACCTTTCTAGGCACTCCAAAGGATGGCACTTTTCCTTGCTTAAGCTGTGTTCAGTGCAATAATGTCCTGAAAGGTAACGTGGTTAGACATCCATATTCGGGCAAGGAATTCAAAATTAGAGGATATTTCACGTGTAACTCTTCATATGTGATCTACGTAATTAAGTGCCCTTGCGGCTTATTGTATGTGGGGGAAACATCGCAACCAATTAGGGACCGAGTGTCCAAACATAAATCCACCATCCGCTGCAACAATCTCTTGTTACCACTACCCTATCATTTCCATACATCAGGACATAGCATCTCACAATTGAGATTTCAGGTCCTGGAGCACGTTCCTATACAACGCAGAGGGGGCAACAGGATACTCATGCTAAAGAAACGTGAGGCATATTGGATTCACGCTTTGGACACACTATCACCAAAAGGACTCAACAGAGAATACGAGCTGTCCGCATTCATTTAGATATAGAGTGGATCTATATAACAGTTACCGTCTATTTGGTGTAAATATCTTTGTACATACTGTGTTCGTATGTATTTGGACTGACATATGCCTTTGTTTTCTAGAATCGTCTGTATTAATGGCGGTCGGTACATCATGAATTGTTGCCATCACTGGATCGAGCACACCTTTCCATGCCACTGTTCACCATGGATGCACCTTCTGATCCACTGTTACGATCGGCACTCGTATTAAGGGCATGTTTCTCAGTCCACGTATGTGTATCACTATGTACACCACCCACTACTCACATACTACGCCTTGTGGTATATGTCAACTATGCCTATGGTACATGCTGCTCCTATACCTCCCCCTACATTCTTAATAGCATCCCATAGTACTCCTTTTGTGCTCTATCTCCTCCTTACACTATTCTCAGGTATAACAGTATTGGGGGTGTTACATCCCTACATCGAACTCCTCCCCTCTCCACCCCGCCTACCCACAGCCACATTACATACTCCGTTCTAAATACTTATTTGTTATATGTCCCGCCACCTATTAACAGATGCCCTAGATCCACCTATATGAGCCGCACTTTATTTTGAGTCAGGCATACATCCGCGCTACCCTGGTGGTACGCATCACTAGAGGTCACACGCACGGCCATGCACTTCCTCCCTGGCCGAGTTAGATCTCGTCACTTCCGGTTTCGGCGTGTCACCGCAGTGGAGACACAGGGGCTTAAAAAGCACCACGTGCATACACCTCTCAGACTAGCGGTGGACACCGCGTCGGTGAGATAATCCACAAAGGGGCCTCCCTCCAGGTAATATACCACACAGGTCCAGACTATGAGCCTTATCCTGTAAGTACGTGGCTAAACTTAATAACTACATTTCCTTCACAGCCCCGGTTCTCATTACTGTAGCTGGCCACTAGAGGGGACTATCTCTTGGCCCCACACATGTGCTTTTGAGGTACATACAGTGCACTTATTATGACTTATCTGACATCATTGACATATGGCGCATTATATACCGTATATTGAATATTCCTTCTTTTGTTACTACTATTTCCCATAGCTCTCTCGTATTTAGCTACACTAAACTCTCCACCCCTATACCAGACAGCTACCTATTGTGAGTACGTCCATATCCACCCCATCCCTTCTGTCCATGTCCTTTCATGATCTGTAAACTACTGTTTTCTTCTCACGCCTCACTAGGCATCACGCTTGATCGGCGTCCTATCTAGGAGTGTTATCTATATATTCTGAAAGTCACAGCACGGTACGTGTCTCTTTCACAATAAACTTCGTCCATGATAGTAATTTAATCTACTTATTAAGCGAGACTGTGATGCGTTATTTCACTGCTATACTAAGAATGTTTATGCATTTCTGCAACTTTTGGCTCACATTACGTCTTATGTATAACTGTATATACCTCTGTTACATTTATTTTTGTTTGTACACTGTATTATTTTTATTATTTTCTTTATTCTTAATGTTGTAGTGACTGATGAAAGCCTGACAAAGGCTGAAACGTTTCTCCAGTGCTACTTCAGTACTAATAAAATCTGCAAGTCTTAAAATACTTAAGTTGAGTGCGAGACTTCTCTTTAGTTTACTATATGGTTTGGGTACCCAGTCTCTGCACCTGAGAAATAGCAGTGCACACGGTGTTTTTGTTCATCAGGAGATCCGGGATGTCTGGCAAGACCCATGGGTCGGATATCGACATAGCCCTCAGGCATGGAAACCACGTCCTTCTGGGCCAGAAGGGGGCAATTATTATCACTGTGGCTTTGTCCTTCCTGATTTTCCTCACCACCAGAGGAAGTAGAGACAGGGGAGGAAAGGCGTAGGCTAGCCTGAAGTTCCAGTCTATGAGGAGGGCGTCTACTGACAGAGGATTTTCTCTGGGGTTGAGAGAGCAGAATTGTGCCACTTTCCTGTTTTCTTTTGTGGCAAACAGGTCTACCTCTGGTTGACCCCATCTTTCCACGATGAGGTTGAAGATGGAGTCGTTCAGGGACCACTCTCCCTGCCTCAATGTGTTGCGGCTTAAGAAATCCGCTGTAGTGTTTTCTGCCCCTCTTATGTGAAGAGCCGTCAATGAGAGAAGATGTTGCTCTGCTAGATGGAATAGACTATCTGCTACGCACATTAGGGATTTGGAACGAGTCCCGCCTTGGTGATTTATGTATGCCACGGCGACCCGATTGTCCGAGAATACCCGCACGTGGTGGCCCTGTAGATAGACAAGGAGTGATTTAACTGCCTGTTCCACAGCCGTTAACTCCTTTAGGTTGGAAGACATTTCTATCTGATCCCGATCCCAAAGCCCCTGGATCAATGTATCCCCCATGTGAGCCCCCCATCCAGAAGGGCTAGCGTCTGAGGTGACTATACGAGTTACATTATATTCCCAGGGGACCCCTGTGGACAGGTTCTCTTGGACTAGCCACCATCCGAGGGATATAATAGCGTCTTGGGATAGGGTCATCAGGCTCTCCAGACATCCCCCCAACCTTTTTTGTTGTAACAGCACCTCGTCCTGAAGTATCCTCGTATGATACTGGGCCCATCGGACCACTGGAATACAGGACGAGAGAGAGCCCAACAGAGACATGGCTCTTCTAAGGGACATGGTGGGGTTTTTAGAGGCATTCAGCACCTGAAGGTGCAGGCGATCAATTTTCTCTTGAGGCAAACGGCATTCCTGAACCTGGGAATCCAGGGTCAGGCCTAAAAATCGCTGCACCGTCATGGGCTGTAAGCGTGATTTTTTGACATTTAGCATCCACCCCAGACGCTCCAGAGCAGACATCACTTTATGTAACTGTTCCAGACAGTGATCCGCCGTTTTACCTACGATAAGGAGATCGTCCAGGTAGGGGATTATTAGAATGTTGGACTCATGCAGGTGTGCCATAACTTCCGCCATAACTTTGGTAAACACTCGAGGGGCGACCGATATACCAAAGGGGAGGGCCCTATACTGGAAGTGTCTGATTACCCCATCCAACCTTACCGCCACCCTCAGGTATCGTTGGTGACCTGCATAAATAGGGATATGGTAATAGGCGTCCTTCAAATCCAATACTACCATAAAGCAGTTTTTAAACAGCAGCTTTATTGCGGTGTTAATAGTTTCCATCTTAAATGATTGGACGGTCAGGAAATTATTAAGAGCCCTAAAGGTACCTTCACACGAAACGACATCGCTAGCGATCCGTGACGTTGCAGCGTCGTCGCTAGCGATATCGTTTCGTTTGACACGCAGCAGCGATCAGGATCCTGCTGTGATGTCGCTGAATAAAGTCCAGAACTTTATTTGGTCGTCCGATCGCTGTGTATCGTTGTGTTTGAAAGCAAAAGCAACGATACCAGCGATGTTTTACACTGGTAACCAGGGTAAATATCGGGTTACTAAGCGCAGGGCCGCGCTTAGTAACCCGATGTTTACCCTGGTTACCAGCGTAAAAGTAAAAAAAACAAACAGTACATGCTCACCTGCGCGTCCCCCAGCGTCTGCTTCCTGACACTTACTGAGCGCCGGCCCTAAAGTGAAAGTGAAAGCACAGCGGTGACGTCACCGCTGTGCTGTTAGGGCCGGAGCTCAGTCAGTGTCAGGAAGCGGACGCTGGGGGACGCGCAGGTGAGCATGTACTGTTTGTTTTTTTTACTTTTACGCTGGTAACCAGGGTAAACATCGGGTTACTAAGCGCGGCCCTGCGCTTAGCAACCCGATGTTTACCCTGGTTACCCGGGGGCCTCGGCATCGTTGGTCGCTGGAGAGCGGTCTGTGTGACAGCTCTCCAGCGATCAAACAGCGACGCTGCAGCGATCGGCATCGTTGTCGCTATCGCTGCAGCGTTGCTTCGTGTGAAGGTACCTTAAGGTTAATAATTGTTCTGAAGGAGCCATCAGGTTTACTTATTAGGAATAGAGGAGAGTAGAATCCTCTACCCTGTTCTCCTTCCGGAACCTCTGACAGGACATTCTTATTGAGCAGGTCGTGAACTTCTGCTTCCAGGGCCGCCTGTTCTGCTGGAGAGGACCTGAGTGGGGTAATTCTGAAGAAGTTCTGAGGGAGAGAAGAGAACTCTAGCCGCAGACCCGTAGCTATTAACCCCAAAATCCAATCACTACTGGAGATTTTGGACCAGGCCGGGTAGAAGGCAGATAGTCTACCTCCCACCGGGGCGACTAGTCATTGGGGTGGTTTTTTGACCTCACGGGATGGCTCCTGACGTCCTCCACCTCCAAACATAAATCCAGTACCTTTCTTCTTTTTCTCATCCCATCTGCTCTGGTCTCTGGCTGGTCTCCTCCGAAAGAATCTCTTCCCTGCGAAGGGACGCCTGTAAGAGGTAGTTGGTAGATTGGGAAACTTTTTCTTCTCGTCTCCAGCTTTCTCCAGCAGTTCGTCTAGGACTGGACCAAACAGGTATTCCCCTTCGCATGGGATAGAGCACAGACGGGATCTGGATTGAAGGTCACCCGGCCAACATTTCAGCCGTAGGGCCCTGCGTGCTGCGTTTGATAGTCCGGCCGCCCTAGCCGCCATTCTTGCCGAATCCGCAGATGCGTCCGCGAGAAAGGCAGCGGCATTCTGAATTGTTGGCAGGAATTTCAACATAGAATCTCTGGAAACACCGCCTTCCAACTTAGACCCTAGCTGATCCAACCAGACCATCATCGATCTGGCTGCACATGTCACAGCTACAGCAGGTCTCAGGGCACCCGCCGACATCTCCCATGTCCCTTTAAGGAATGAGTCAGCCTTCTTATCGAGAGGGTCCTTTAGGGAAGCCATGTCGTCGAAGGGGATAGATGATTTTTTAGACGCCTTAGACACTGCTGCGTCCAATTTCGGCGCCTTATCCCATGTATTCACCATGGGGTCCTCAAAGGGATATCTGCGTTTAAAGGCAGGTGGAAAAGAGCCTTTCTTCTCTGTTTTTTTCCATTCCCTTTTGATGAGGTTCTGGACCTTGTCATTGAGCGGAAAAGACCTACGTTTTTTAGGGTCTAGACCGCCAAACATTAGGTCCTGTGTAGAGAGTTCTGGCCTTTCATCAGCCACACCCATGGTGGATCTAACTGATTTAATAAGTTTGTCCATTTGGTCCAATGGGAAACAGAACCGGTTAGACTCCTCTTCCGAAGAGGACGCTGAGGAGACAGAGGCGTCTGACTCATTCTCCCTACTAGGGCCAGCGGACGAATCCGAATCTGAGGCGCTAGGCTCCCTTCTTCTTTTGGAAGACTCCCCCCGGGACAGGGATTTCAGGGAATCCTTCACCTCCTTCCTGATAATCTCCCTAAGGCTTGATGTGAAATCAGGAGACTCTTCCGCCACCTATGGGAGCGGAGAAAAAGGCTATGTAATTTATCTGGCGCTACCACTATCAGTGTTCCCATCAATTTATTTCCTACCGTCTGCCGTACACACGACTGACAAAGTCTCTTAGGGTAGGCGTCTGGCAAAGGGCAAGCGCATAGCGCGCACTCCTTGTTTTTTGATTTACCAGCGCTTTTTTTCCCCTACGGAAATAAACATAGGAAAAGACTGCATCAGGGTACATTCACGAAGATCTCTTACCCAGGCAGTAGCGGTAGGTACCGGATTACTGGGGGGTCGGTCCAGATCCTTCTGTTTAGATCTGCGACTGGTCTGGTTACTGCGTCCGCGGGTCTTCAGCTGGGGGTTCGCATGGGACTTCTCCGAGGATCCATCCTGCTCCTGCTCCAGCAGACCGACGGCAGCTTCCGGCTCATCCATAGCTGCAGATGGGCTCACAAGCAGTGCTGCAGCATTCTGTTTGGCTATAAATAGCCCTTCCCCCGGATCCGGAATCAGTGCAGGTGTGTGGCCAAATCCACCCCCCCAACTTGCAGGCCACTGCTCCCCCCCCCCCTGCACCCAAACGCTCCCCCCCCCCCTGCCCCCGCCGCATGCAGGACAGCGGCGTTTTTAGGAAAAAAACGGCCGGTGTTTGACTTCCGGTCCTGGCCCAGCCCCCTGTGCGTCACTTCCGGTTTCGGGCAGAGCGCTCAGGAACGCGCCCGGAAGCCGGGGAACGGTGCCGCCGGACCACCCAGCCGCCCCCCGCTACACTACCGCCGCTTCCGCGGCCGCAGCCCAGCGGTGACCGCGGCAGAGGCCGGCGTCCGACCCCCAAGCTCCGGTCCCGAATCGAAAGGAGCACACAGGACGCCGCACCGCACCAACGGGGATCAGAGTGGGGAAGACCGAGGCCCAGGGGGGTGAGCGGACCCCGGGGGGGGGGGGGGGGGACATACTCACCTCGCTGACCACTGGGGATGGACCTCCTCCGGACGCCGCTCCACACTGCACCGCTCACTGTCGTGGAGCCCTACCCGGACCCACCGTGGCGCTTCCAGGGACCCGCACTGCCCGAGGTAGGAGACCCCCTCGCTACCTGGGTCGGACAGCCGGCCTGGGTATTGATAGGTGAACGAAGTCGTATCTGCAGGGAATCCTGTCCTCCAGGAACAGGAAACCAACTGATGCGTGGCAGAGGTGCCGCCCTTATGTATCTGTAGGTTTCCTGTTCCTGAAGGGCGGATCCCCTCTCTCCGTAGTGCTGTCATGGACGACCGATAAATACTACTTTTCAGGTACAGTGCAAAGCTCAGAAGGGACGAGGCGCCATATTGGAGTTCAGCTTTTGCTGGAATGGTGTGAGGGTGCCATGTCACATTGGCAGAGCCCCTGAGGTGCCAGAACAAAAGAATCACCTATATGTGAACTCATTTTACAAACTACTCTCCCCAATGAATTCATCTAGGGCTGCAGTGATCATATTGACACGACCTGGGCCTCACAGAATTTTATTCCACTGAGCGGTGAAGAAAGAATACGGTAATTACATTTTTACCACTAAAATGTTGTTTTAGCCCCAAATTTTTTATTTTTATAAGGGCTAATGGGAATTTTTTTTTTTTTTTTTTTTTTTTTTTACAACAAACTGAGGTCCATTTTTTCCCTGAGTGCACAAATATCCTACATGTAATTGGGAAATATTTTTCAGGCACCGTGCAAAGCTCAGAAGGGAAGGAGCGCCAGATTTTACTGTCATAAAATAGAAAAAACATCCGCACTCAGGGTATAGGTTTTCAAATGCGTAACAGAAGTCAGGTATTTATTTGAGTCACCACAGAAGTAGAGAAAAGTGTCAAGGTAACGTTTCAACCCCGTAATGGGTCTTTATCAAACCTCACTGAAAAAAAAAATAATAGACATACAATCAATAAGTGGAAACGTAGTGCTATACAGAGATATCACTGCTGTGCATGCGGTGGCTATTTAACATATCACAATAACAGAAAAAGGAAATGAGCATTTGTGTCTAGAACAAGTATATACAAGATAATGTAGACAAAGGGATTACATGCCAGAATATGTACAAAAATATACACAAATTATATTATACTAGCTGAAGAGCCCGGCGTTGCCTGGGCATAGTAAATATCTGTGGTTAGTTATAGCACTTCACTTCTCTTATTTTCCCATCATGCCTCTCATTTTCCCCCTCACATCTCTCATTTTCTCCCTCACATCTCTCATTTTCCCCCTCACTCCTCTTATTTTCCCCCTCACTCCTCTCATTCCCCCCTAACACTTGTCATTTCGACCTCACATCTGTCATTTTCCGATCACTCCACTATTTTCCCTCACTCCTCTCATGTTGCACTCACACCTTTTCATTTTCACCTCAGTATATACATGTTTGTCATCTCCCTTATATATAGTATACACCTGTATGTCATCTCCTGTATATAGTATATACCTGTATGTCATCTCCCCTGTATATAGTATATACCTGCTGTGTGTCATGTCCCCTGTATATAGTATATACCTGTATGTCATCTCCTCCTATATATAGTATATACCTGTATGTAATCTCCTCCTGTATATAGTATATACCTGTGTGTCATCTCACCTATATATAGTATATATCTGTGTGTCATCTCCTCCTGTATATAGTATATACCTGTATGTCATCTCCTCCTATACATAGCATATACCTGTATGTCATCTCCTCCTGTATATACTATATACCTGTAGGTAATCTGCTCCTGTATATAGTATATACCTGTGTGTCATCTCCTCCTATATATAGTATATACTTGTATGTCATCTCCTGCTGTATGTAGTATGTACCTGTCATCTCCTCCTCTATATAGTATATACCTGTGTGTCATCTCTCCTGTATATAGTATATATCTGTGTGTCATCTCCTCCTGTATATAGTATATACCTGTGTGTCATCTCCCCTGTAAATAGTATATACCTGTGTGTCATCTCCTCCTGTATATAGTATATACCTGTGTGTCATCTCCTCCTGTATATAGTATATACCTGTGTGTCATCTCCTCCTGTATATAGTATATACCTGTGTGTCATCTCCTCCTGTATATAGTATATACCTGTGTGTCATCTCCTCCTGTATATAGTATATATCTGTATGTCATCTCCTCCTGTATTAGACCTCGTTCACACGTTATTTGGTCAGTATTTTTACCTCAGTATTTGTAAGCTAAATTGGCAGCCTGTTAAATCCCCAGCCAACAGTAAGCCCACCCCCTGGCAGTATATATTAGCTCACACATACACATAATAGACAGGTCATGTGACTGACAGCTGCCGGATTCCTATATGGTACATTTGTTGCTCTTGTAGTTTGTCTGCTTATTAATCAGATTTTTATTTTTGAAGGATAATACCAGACTTGTGTGTGTTTTAGGGCGAGTTTCGTGTGTCAAGTTGTGTGTGTTGAGTTTTGTGTGGCGACATGCGTGTAGCAACTTTTTGTGTGTCGAGTTGCATGTGACAGGTTAGTGTAGCAAGTTGTGTGCAGCAAGTTTTGCGCGTGGCGAGTTTTATGTGTGGTGCCTTTTGAGTTTTTCCATGTTTTGTGTGAGGCAACTTTTGCATGTGTTGCAACTTTTGTGCATGTGGCAATTTTTCCGCATGTGCAAGTTTTGCGTGTGGCGAGTTTTCCATGAGGTGAGTTTTGTACGTGTGGCGAGTTTTGCATGTGGAGAGTTTTGCGCGTGGCGAGTTTTGAGCGGCGACTTTTGTGTTTCGACTTTTATGTGGCGAGGTTGGTGTATGTGTGGGGAAATGTGTGCTGAGGGTGGTATATGTGTTAGAGCACGTGGTAGTGTGTGGCGCATTTTGTGTGTGTGTTCATATCCCCGTGGTGGTGTGGTGATTATCCCATGTCGGGGCCCCACCTTAGCAACTGTACGGTATATACTCTTTGGCGCCATCGCTCTCATTCTTTAAGTCCCCCTTGTTCACATCTGGCTGCTGTTAATTTGCCTCCAACACTTTTCCTTTCATTTTTTCCCCATTATGTAGATAGGGGCAAAATTGTTTGGTGAATTGGAAAGCGCGGGGTTAAAATTTCACCTCACAACATAGCCTATGACGCTCTCGGGGTCCAGACGTGTGACTGTGCAAAATTTTGTGGCTGTAGCTGCGTCGGTTCAGATGCCAATCCCGGACATACACACATACACACATACACACATTCAGCTTTATATATATAGATACACATATGTATACAGGGAAAGGCAAAAAAAGGAATAATCCTAAGAACACGTTTTTTTTAAAGCAGCATATTTCAGGAGGCGACTCCTTTTGCTTTTATTTCATCATTATCACATGCTTTAAGTTGTCCTTATCGTCATTCCTCCTTTTTCCCCTCCATTTTCTCCCCCCCTTTTTCCCTCTTCTTTGCATCATCTCCATTGCCTATTCTCATTCCATTCGACTTACCCGCTTATCCCTATGCCCCCTCCTCTCCATTCATTCTCTCTGTACTCGTCTGTCTGTGCTCCTCCCCTCCAGCATTTGTCTTTTTCGCTGGCACCGCCAGTACTTTGTACCAGCGGCGCCTTCTCTTGATCTACAGCAAACGCGCCGGCCATTCCTCTCATTGCGCACGCACCACTCTGCGCTCCAAACCTCTCTTCCATATTGTACTCTGCGCATGCGCCCGCCTCCTTCTGCGTCCTCAGCCTCGTCCTCTGCTATGTGCGCCCCGCCCTCGCCTTCCTCTCCCCACACTATATCAACCCACTGACCACCAATGCTGGTGAACATCACCACAGACCTACGGGATCCGCAGGTATGATTCTTGGCACTACCATGCAGGCTATCATTATGTAAGGCCGCTACTTATAGTACACCCCCCCCCCTCTCTCTCTAGTTCCTACCAGGACCAATGTCCCCTTCCGTGCCTTTCTGGATCTACTCAAATACAGCCATATAGGTATATTTCTCTGCCTCCCCCTCCCCTTTTTCACTACTCATAGTACCGTTGTCTGACACTCCATTTATTTACAGCTCTGGTTGTCAGCCCCTATCTCCTCTTTTCCTACTCTTATATTCTTCAAAGGTCAGTGCTTTGTTTACACCTACTCAGCATCTAGGTTACGTATAAAGGTACCGTCACATTAAGCGACGCTGCAGCAATATAGACAACGATGCCGATAGCTGCAGCGTCGCTGTTTCGTCGTTGTGTGGTCGCTGGAGAGCTGTCACACAGACGGCTCTACAGCGACCAACGATGCCGAAGTCCCCGGGTAACCAGGGTAAACATCGGGTTACTAAGCGCAGGGCCGCGCTTAGTAACCCGATGTTTACCCTGGTTACCAGTGTAAATGTAAAAAAACCCAAACACTACGTACTTACATTCCGGTGTCTGTCGCGTCCCCCGGCGTTCTGCTTCCCTGCACTGTAATCCCTGCACTGTGTCAGCGCCGGCCGTAAAGCAGAGCGGTGACGTCACCGCTGTGCTCTGCTTTACGGCCGGCCGGCGCTGACACAGTGCAGGGAAGCGGACGCTGTGGGACGCCACAGACACCAGAATGTGAGTATGTAGTGTTTTTTTTTACATTTCCACTGGTAACCAGGGTAAATATCGGGTTACTAAGCGTGGCCCTGCGCTTAGTAACCCGATGTTTACCCTGGTTACCAGTGAAGACATCGCTGAATCGGTGTCACACACACACCGATCCAGCGATGTCAGCGGGTGATCCAGCGACGAAATAAGGTGCTGGCCTTCTAGCTCCGACCAACGATGTCACAGCAGGATCCTGATCACTGCTGCGTGTCAAACTCAACGATATCGCTATCCAGGACGCTGCAACGTCACGGATCGCTAGCGATATCGTTGTTAAGTTGTTCAGTGTGAAGGTACCTTTA
Organism: Ranitomeya variabilis; assembly: GCF_051348905.1. NCBI lineage: Eukaryota > Metazoa > Chordata > Amphibia > Anura > Dendrobatidae > Ranitomeya > Ranitomeya variabilis. The sequence goes on along the minus strand of NC_135236.1, from coordinate 75,442,040 downwards.
GACTGCACTAGGAGGCTAGCTTGTCCTCATTTCGGCCTATGTGAAATATGCTGCTTTAAAAAAAACGTGTTCTTAGGATTATTCCTTTTTTTGGCCTTTCCCTGTATACATATGTGTATATAATATAATTTGTGTATATTTTTGTACATATTCTGGCATGTAATCCCTTTGTCTACATTATCTTGTATATACTTGTTATAGACACAAATGCCCGTTTCCTTTTTCTGTTATTGTGATATGTTAAATAGCCACCGCATGCACAGCAGTGATATCTCTGTATAGCACTACTTTTTCGCTTATTGATTGTATGTCTATTATTTTTTTCAGTGAGGTTTGATAAAGACCCATTACAGGGTCGAAACGTTACCTTGACACTTTTCTCTACTTCTGTGGTGACTCAAATAAATACCTGACTTCTGTTACGCATTTGAAAACCTATACCCTGAGTGCGGATGTTTTTTCTATTCTGTGATTTTGACTGGATTGGCTCCAGGTCAAGCCTGCACCTACCTCATATCTAGCAGAGTGCACGCCATTTCTCTAGATTTTACTGTTAGGCCGGGAGCACACATGCGAGAAATTCGGCTGAGTCTCGCATGTTAATAGCCGGCATTGCCGCCGTCACTCAGGAGCGGAGCGTGTGGCTGCCTGTATTGCTATGCGGCCGCACGCTCCGCTCCTGAGTGACGGCGGCAATGTCGGCTATTAACATGCGAGACTCAGCCATATTTCTCGCATGTGTGATCCCAGCTTTATGGTTTGCAGGTGCCATGACCCACTGGGAGATCCCATGAGGTGCCAGAACAGCAGAACTCCCCGTAAGTGACCCCATTTTACGAACTACACCTCTCAATGAATTCATCTAGGGGTGCAGTGATCATATTGACACCATGGGTGTGTCAGAGTTTTATACCATTGGGCAATGAAGACAAAACAACTACATTTCTACCACCAAAATGTTGTTTTAGCCCAAGATTTTACATTTACCCACAAGAGGTGGGTAAAAATGGCACCAAAATTTGTCCCACAATTTTTACTGAACATAGCAATACCCCATATGTGGCTGTACAGTGCTACTTTACCACACAGAGAGACTCGGGAGGAATGGAGCCCTATTTGCCTATTCAAGTGAATGGGTCTGTGCACATGTCAATTACAGGAGAACGACGGCTTCGGTGGAACAGGCGTTACGCGAGTAAAACTGTTTATTATTTTTACATAAAGTAAAACTGTTTTGTTTTATTTCTAATAAAATACTTTATTCTAGCTGTGTCTTTATTTACCATGTAACTATAGGATTAGTAATGGATAGGAGTCTTATGGACACCTCTCAATTACTAAGCTGCGGGCTTGATGTCACCCGACAATACAAATGGTGACATCAACCCCACAAATATGAACCCCACTTGCCAACGCTACAGGGCAAGGGGGAAGAGCCGGGCAAAGCGCCAGAATTGGCGCATCTAACAGATGTTCCTTTTATGGGCGGCTGCGGGCTGCTATTTTTAGGCTGGAGGGGTCAATATCTATGGCCCCATACCAGTCTGAGAATACCAGCCCCCAGCTGTGAGCTTTAGTAAGGCTGGTTGCCAAAAATGGGGGGGACCCCACGCCATTTTTATAAATTTTTTATTTAAATAATTAAAAAAAAAAAAAAACAGCGTGGGGACCCCTCTGTTCTTGATAACCAACCTTGCTGAAGATGACAGCTGAGGGTTGCAGCTCCCAGCTGTGAGATTTGCCTGGCTGGTTATAGAAAATACAGGGGAACCCACGCAGTTTTTTTTTTTTTCATTTATTTATAGCGCAGGCAGCGGCTGATGAATACCCCCCCCCCCCCCCCATCAGTCGCTCCTGCCGTCACTGTTATTATCAGCAGCAGGGGTAGGCTGATGGGAGTAATAGTCCCATCAGCCATCGCCTGCTGTCTGTTTTATTACTTAAATGTAACTCATTCTCCGCTGCTCGCGTCGATCACTGGCAGAGCAGGGGAGAATGATGAGAGCCGTGTTCAGCACCCGGCGCCGGGGGAACAGCGCTTACTGTAACGCTTCTTCCCTGTTGCTCATCCGTGTGGTACAGATGTGGCACACGGTTACCACATGTATTACACACACGGACACTGACATCTCCGGCACTGGAAATATCAGGATGCGTGAAAGACACCTTCCGGTCAGTACGATTACAGCAATTTCTAATTTTTTTGTGTTTTGGCACTTTTATACAATAAAAACTATTTTATTAAAAAAATATTTTTGCATCTCTTTATTTTGAGAGCCATAACTTATTTACCCGGTGATGGAGCTGTATGGCGGCTCGTTTTTTGTGGGACAAGATGACGTTTTCAGCGGTACCATGTTTATTTATATCCGTCTTTTTGATCGCGTGTTATTCCACTTTTTGTTCGGCGGTATGATGATAAAACCGGTTTTTACGTACCGGTAATAGGATTTTACGGAGCCACGACAGCACCCCTACAAGAGAGGGGATCCGCCCACCTTCCGGACAGGAACCTACAGGATTTAAAGGGGCGGTCCCCCTCACCACTCCAGTTTGTGTTTCAGAGTATAAGGGACACCGCCCATTGAGTTAGTACATACACATATATACTTAAACATTACTAAATACCATCACCTCTAAAAGAGTGATAATTAACAGCACACCTTCAATAGAGTGCAGGAAACCAGTGATTAACTGCGGGGGGGGATTGTGGGTGCTGTCGTGGCTCCGTAAAATCCTATTACCGGTACGTAAAAACCGGTTTTCCTATCGCCACGACAGCACCCCTACGAGAGATTTTCAAAGATCAATCACCTGGGAGGGACTACAGTACTAAGTACTGAACGGCCAAAAACTAAATTGGCCTCTGATGATAGGTCAAGACGGTAATGTCTATAAAAGGTGGAAGGAGATGACCAAGTTGCCGCCTTACATATTACGTCTATGGAGACGTCTGCTCTTTCCGCCCAGGATGAGGCCATGGCTCGAGTGGAGTGGGCCCTGATGCCATCTGGTGGTGTTTGGCCTTTGGCAATATAAGCAAGATATATGGCATCTCTTATCCATCTGGCGATAGACGCTTTCGTTACACTCGCCCTTTTTCTTGGATTCTGAAAGGAAACAAACAGAGCCCTACTCTGCCTCCCTGGCTCTGTTTTGTGGAGGTATTCTAACAGCGTTCTTCTAACGTCTAGCATATGGCATTTCTGCTCTTCAGCTGAAACTGGATTGTCACAAAATGATGGTAAAACTATCTCTTGGCTTCTATGAAACTTGGAAGCTACTTTTGGTAGATATGCTGGATCTGGTTTTAACACGATCCTATCCTGAAAGACCATTAAATAAGGGGGATCTACCGATAAAGCCTGCAAATCACTCACTCTCCTGGCAGAAGTTAGGGCAACTAGGAGGGCGGTTTTTAAAGTTAAATATTTAATGGAGACTGAATCAATAGGCTCAAAGGGGGGTTCAGTCAAGGCATCCAAAACTAAACTCAAATCCCATGGTGGCAGACTGGGCACATACACTGGTTTAGAACGTTCAGTGGCCTTAATAAATCTGGATACCCATCTGTTCCCTGCCACATCACTGCTATATAATGCCCCCAGAGCTGAAATTTGGACTCTAAGGGTATTTACTGCCAAGCCCAATTCTCAGCCTTTCTGTAAGAATTCCAGAATAGCCAGAATTGGAACCTTGCCTGAAAAGGGATGTTGATAGAAGGCAAGGAATTTTTTCCAAGTCTTAGCATAGATCTTAGTAGTGACTTCTTTCCGGCTGTTTAACAGAGTAGAAATGAGAGCCTCTGAAAACCCTCTTCTCCTTAATAACTCCCTCTCAAATTCCACGCCTTCAGATGTAAGGATTCCACATTGGGGTAATGGAATGGACCCTGAGAAAGAAGCTCCGGAGCGACTGGCAATACCCAGGGATCGGTCACAGACATTGTTCTGAGTAACGAGAACCATGCCCTCCTGGGCCAAAAGGGGGCAATCAAGATTACTCTCGCCCTCTCCTCCCTGATTTTTCTGAGGACTATAGGGATCAGACACATTGGGGGAAATGCATACCCTAGAGGGAAATCCCAGTGCATCTGAAGGGAGTCTATCACACAGGGTTTGTCTGCCAACTGAAGCGAAGCAAATTTCCTGGTCTGTCTGTTCTCTCTCGTTGCGAATAGGTCTATGACGGGCAACCCCCAAAGATCTACTATCTGTTTGAATACCCGCCGATTTAGAACCCATTCTCCTTGACTTAGAGAGTGACAGCTGAGGTAATCTGCTTCTGTGTTGAGCTCTCCCCGAATGTGAACAGCCGATAGAGAACGAAAATGTGCTTCGGCTATGTCGAGAATGTCTGCGGCGGTGTTCATTAGGGCTTTTGATCTTGTACCCCCTTGACGGTTGAGATACGCCAATACTGTTGTGTTGTCTGACTGGACTCTTACATGTGAATCCAGCAGAGATGGTAGCAACCTGAGTAGGGCCTTTTTGACTGCCGTAAGCTCTTTCCAATTTGAGGACTCTTGAGCCTCTAAGAGAGACCAATGCCCCTGAGCCCAAATATCTCCTATGTGAGCTCCCCATCCTATCGGGCTGGCATCGGTTGTGACCGTGTTGTCTGGTATTATATTCCAGCTTACTCCTTTCCCTAAATGTTCCATGTCCAGCCACCATCTCAGACTGTCTAGAGTGGCAGTGGATAGCCTGAGTCTCTTGCCTAATTGCCCTTGAAGACTCTTTTCTGCAACCAAGACCTGGGCTTGCAACACTCGAGTGTGGAACTGAGCCCACTGGACGGCCGGTATGCACGATGTCAAGGATCCCAGAAGAGACATAGCGTCTCTCAAAGTCAGATCTGGCCTTTTTGTTACAGTGCTGACTTTGTGCACAATCTTCTGCTTTTTCTCTTCCGGAAGGAAACATAGTTGTTCTTCCGAATTTAGCAGAATACCTAGGAAAGTCTGAGTCGATGATGGAACCAACTTTGATTTTTCCAGGTTGACTAGCCAACCTAAGTCCTGTAAGGAAGATATTACATGATTTAGGCGATTTTTACACTGAGAAAACGAATTCCCCACTACTAGGAAGTCATCCAAGTAGGGTACAATTAACGTATCATGTTCTCTGACATAGGCCATTACTTCCGAAATGACCTTAGTGAACACTCTTGGTGCCATAGATAGACCAAATGGCATTGCAGCAAACTGAAAATGTCTGACCTGGTCGTTTAAACGCACCGCCATTCTGAGGAATTGTTGATGCTCCTGATGAATGGGCAGATGATAATACGCATCCTTTAAATCCAGGACTGTCATATAACATCTGGGAAAGAGAAGTTTAGTTGCTGTTTTAATAGATTCCATTTTAAAAGCATGATATTGTAGATGCTTGTTCAATTTCCGTAAATTTATGATGGTTCTAAAGGAACCATCCGGTTTGGGAATTAAAAATAAAGGGGAATAGAACCCCTTCCCCTGTTGTTGTTTTGGAACCTCTAGTATAACTTTCTTCTGTCTTAGCATCTGAACTTCCTTTTCAAGGGCCTTTTGTTGGTCTAAGGAATCAGGGGTAGTTAAAGGGAACCTGTCACCCCGTTTTTTCGGTATGAGATAAAAATACTGTTAAATAGGGCCTGAGCTGAGCATTACAATAGTGTAGTTTGTGGACCCCGATTCCCCACCTATGCTGCCGAAATACGTTACCGAAGTAGTCGTTTTCGCCTGTCAATCAGGCTGGTCAGGTCAAAAGGGTGTGGTGTCCTCCCCCAGATCTTGCGTAGTTTTCCGTTGGTGGCGTAGTGGTGTGCGCATGTCCAAGGTCCAGATTCCTCTGCCAGGGGATTTCAAAGAGCGCGGTGTCCGTTATTGCATTGGTGATCGGTGGGCGCGGCCATCTTCCTTTGGCCGCGCGTGCGCAGAAGCGGCGCTGTGCTGGCCGCGACGCTCTGCTGGCCGCGGCTTCAGGAAAATGGCCGCCGCGATATCCATCTGCGCACGCGCGGCATCCCGCGGCCATTTTCCTGAAGCCGCGGCCAGCAGAGCGTCGCGGCCAGAACAGCGCCGCTTCTGCGCACGCGCGGCCAAAGGAAGATGGCCGCGCCCACCGATCACCAATGCAATAACGGACACCGCGCTCTTTGAAATCCCCTGGCAGAGGAATCTGGACCTTGGACATGCGCACACCACTACGCCACCAACGGAAAACTACGCAAGATCTGGGGGAGGACACCACACCCTTTTGACCTGACCAGCCTGATTGACAGGCGAAAACGACTACTTCGGTAACGTATTTCGGCAGCATAGGTGGGGAATCGGGGTCCACAAACTACACTATTGTAATGCTCAGCTCAGGCCCTATTTAACAGTATTTTTATCTCATACCGAAAAAACGGGGTGACAGGTGCCCTTTAATATATAAAAATTTGAAGGTTTTTCTCGAAACTCTAATTTTAACCCCGATTTAATTATGCCCAGAACCCAGTTACTCGATGTTATTTTGGCCCACTGAGCATAGTAGTGTTTTAGCCTGCCCCCTACTGGGAGGTCACTATTAACGGTAATTTCTTCTTCTTCTCGATGAAGATGATGGGGCATTAGAGTCCGAACCTTTTTTCTTCGGGTCTGTTGATTCCCAGTCTCGGTTCTGATAAGGTCTTCGGTATTGGAAGCGCCTCCTGAAGGTATTCCTAAAGGTAGGATTAAACACTTTAGGAAAGCCCTTTTTCCTATCTTCAGCCTTAGCTAGAATGTCATCCAATATCGGGCCAAACAGGTACTCACCCCTACATGGAATCGTACACAGTTTTGCTCTCGCCTGGGCATCTCCCTTCCAGGTCTTAAGCCATAGGGCTCGTCGAGCGGCGTTTGAAAGACCTGCTGATCTGGCTGCTAACTTCAGCGAATCTACAGATGCGTCCGCTATATACGCCACTCCCTCCCGTATTTGCGATAGGGAGTTTAGTATTTTGTCTCTGGGCACTTTGGATTTCAGCTGTTCCTCCAGCTGGGTTATCCAAACCATGACAGATCTAGCCGTACAAGTACTGGAGATTGCCGGTTTGAAAGCACCAGCAGACGACTCCCACACCTTCTTCAAAAACATGTCCGCTTTCCTATCAGACGGATCTTTCAGAAGGCCAACATCCTCAAGAGGTAAGGCTCCAGCTTTAGATGAAGAGGCCACCGCTGCATCTACTTTGGGGACCTTCATCCATACCGATAGATCATCATCGTCAAAGGGATACCTTCTTTTTGCTGACGACGGAAGGAAACCTTTATCTTGTTTATCCCATTCCCGTTTTATAAGGGTCTTCACTGTATCCACGACCGGGAATGACTTACGACTTCTCTGGCACAAGCCCGCAAACATTAAGTCTTGTGCAGATTTCGGTTCCCTGCTGTCAGTAACCCCCATGGTTGCTCGGACTCCTTTAACTAATATATCCATGTTATCAACCGAAAAACATGGCCTTCCTTCTTCCTCTGAGGAGGATGGTGACAAGGAGCGGGAACATTCACCTTCTTGCAGGGACGGACTAGATCCTGGAGATATGTCCCTGCTTAACCTCCCATGGCGGCTGGCTCTAAGGGAATAGCTTATTTCTTCCCTGATGACCTCTCTAAGGTCTGACGAACGAAGGGGAGCCTCCTCTTCTAAGGTCTGACAGATGCACACCTGACAAAGCCTTTTAGTATAAGTGTCAGGCATTGGGGTCATGCATAACGCACATTGCTTGTGCTTAGATTTAGATGATTTTTTCCCCTAAAACATGCACAAAATAACAGACCATATCAGCACCAGGCGCATTGATAACACTCACCATGAGGCTGAATCTGTGAATACCGGTTTTGGAGGAGAACGATCCACTTGTGACGCTGGGGCGCTCACACGCTGCTGCCCCCGTACCACGCTGCTGCTGCTTCTAGAACGGCTACCGCTCTTGCTGCGCTGCTGTGGTCCCTCTCCTTGAGGGTGCTCGGCGTCCCCTACTGAGGACATTGCTGCACGCTTTCCTGTACAGCCGCCGCTCTTTTGAAACGCTGCAGCGCTCCTCCTCCAGCTTACCCCGGAAGTGTGTGAACTACTTCCGGGTTCACCTGCGCCGGTGTGAGCGCTGAACACCGCGCCTGCACTGTGGACCAGGACGGCACTGCCCGACCCCTGGAACGTGCTCCTTGTGGTCAGACGAGGGGGGGTCTGCAAGCAGGACACCCCCGACGCTGCTTCCGGGCCCCCGATTCTGTCGTTCGCTACGGACACCGCACAGAGGCATGGCGGACCCGGGTAGGAAGTTTATTTCTGCAGGCTCCCGCCGTCCGGACAGGAACCCAAACTGGAGTGGTGAGGGGGACCGCCCCTTTAAATCCTGTAGGTTCCTGTCCGGAAGGTGGGCGGATCCCCTCTCTCGTAGGGGTGCTGTCGTGGCGATAGGAAAAGCACTGTTTTTGCATTGTTTTAAGTTTTTAAGGTGTTCACTAATAACTAGTGAGACGGTTTTATAGGTCGGTCGTTGCGGATGCGGCGATACTAAATATGTGCACTTTTATTGTCTATTTTTTTCATTCAAATATTTATTTTGAAATAAAAATCAATTTATATTCTATTTTTGATTTTTTTTTAAAATATTTTTACAATTATTTAAAAAAAAAAAAAAAAAGTTTAACTTTGTCCCACTATGGGACACATTTTTTGCAGGCTGATAATTCTTCATCTGCAAACTATAGAAGCTATCTCCATGCCATAGAAGCTGTCAGCGTTGCACTGACAGGGAGACCTGGTGATCGTGCACTGCGCATGATCAGCTAGTTTCCTAGCTCTGGTGACCCGGATGTTGTCATGACAACATTGGGTCACCCTGGCAACGATCGGGACCCCATGTCACGCCGCGGGGTCTCCAATCCAAAGGCAGAGGGGCTGTTAGCCCCCTGTCGGCTTCCGGAATGCTGTGATAGTGTTCGATTGCAGTATTTCGGGGGTTCGGGGGTTAAAGTGCCAAGAGTGGTTTGTGACCAGAATCAGCTGACATCCCGGCGATTGCCCACGCACCCCCCCCTGTGAGCACGGGCGATCGCGATGACGATTCCGTCAATGGTCAAATTGGTCCAGGTCACATGGAAGGAATACGTCTGATGTCAGAAAGGGGTTAATCTGCAGTATGTTAACTTCCAGTTTTTTTTTATTTTTATCATAGAATAATAATTTTATTTATATAGCGCCAACATATTCCGCAGCGCTTTACATTTTAGAGGGGACTTGTACAGACAATAGACATTACAGCATAACAGAAATCACAGTTCAAAACAGATACCAGGAGGAATGAGGGCCCTGCTCACAAGCTTACAATCTATAGGAAAAGGGGAGACACGAGAGGTGGATGGTAACAATTGCTTTCATTGTTCGGAGCAGCCAGCTGTGGGTATTGGGGATTAATCGAAGTGTCCTGGGTAGTGCATTCCAAAGAATTGGTGCAGCACATGAGAAGTCTTGAGATGGCAGTGGGAGGTTCCGATTACGGAGGATGTTAATCTTTGGTCAGAATGGAGGGCACGGGTAGGGTGGTAGACAGAGACAAGAGAGGAGATGTAGGGTGGTGCTGAGCCATGGAGTGCTTTGTGGATGAGGGTAATAAGTTTGTACTGGATTCTGGAGTTCATGGGTAACCAGTGTAATGACTGGCACAAGGTAGTGGAAACGGTGTAGGTGTTGGTGAGGAATACGATCCTGGCAGCAGCATTCAGGACAGATTGGAGAGGAGATTATAGTATAGCATTTTTGACGCTGCGGATCCGCAGCAGTTTTCCATGCGGTGTACAGTACAATGTTACCCTATGGAAAACAAAAACCGCCGTGCACATGCTGCGGAAAATTCCACGTGGATTCACTGCGGAAAAAAAGGAGCATGTCACTTCTTTCTGCGGATTCCGCAGCAGTTTTCAACCTGCACCAATAGGAAAGTGCAGTTGAAAACCCGCAGAAGAAACCGCGTGAAAATCAGCAGTGGTTTTGCACTGCAGATTTTCAAAATCCGCTGCGGAAAAATCCGCAGCAAAATCCGCAACGTGTGCACATACCCTTAATGCAGAGGCGTAGCTAGGGTTTCAGCTTAGGGGGGGTGAAACATCTGAGTGAGTGGGCCCCTAACCAGCTAACCCTGATTACAGTTACCGTTGCGCACTTATTGTGAATATAGGGGAACCTCAGAATATGACCCTACTGTTATTGAAAATAAATCTATATACAAAAATGAACATTGACTTTACCGCCATATTGGACCATATGCACAATAATAATGTCCTCTAAGTTCCCCCATGTACTGCTCCATTATACACGGTATGATGGGCCCGCAGCTCCCTTATACACAGTATGATGGGCCCACAGCTCCCTTATACACAGTATGATGGGCCCACAGCTCCCTTATACACAGTATGATGGGCCCGCAGCTCCCTTATACACAGTATGATTGGCCCGCAGCTCCCTTATACACAGTATGATTGGCCCGCAGCTCCCTTATACACAGTATGATGTGCCCGCAGCTCCCGTATACACAGTATGATGGACTCACAGCTTCCTTATACACAGTATGATGGGCCCGCAGCTCCCATATACATAGTATGGTGGACTCACAGCTCCCTGTCATGATTTGGATGCCCCGGTCATTTACTCATCCTCCGGCGTATTCACTATTTTGTGGCACTGCTGCAGTGCCGCTGCTCAAACTTGTGAGCGCAGCTTCTGACAGGCCAGAAGTTAGAAGCTATGTCACAAGCGCTCAATGTAAGACTATGAGGCTATGTGCACTTGTTGCGGATTCGTTTGCGGATTTACCGCGGATTTCCTGTGTTTTTTGTGCAGATTTCACCTGCATTTTACCACCTGCAGAATCCTATACAGGAGCAGATGTAAAATGCTGCGGAATCCGCAAAAGAATTGACATGCTGCAGAAAATACAATGCAGCGTTTCCGCGCAGTATTTTCCGCACCATGGGCACTGCGGATTTGGTTTACATGGTACTGTACACTGCATGGAAAACTGCTGCGAATCCGCACCATGTGCACATAGCCTGAGAGTGAGAAAGAGGCCAGATCAAGGCTGCCACAGACTCACCACATTGATTAGTGATCTCTGCGCTGCTCCATGATACACTCGAGCCCCGGACAGGCCACAAACTGCAGGAGACGGAGCCGAGCGGAGACAAAAACAGATGAAAACGCCAGAAGGTGAGTATCAGACAGGGGGCAGGGGACGGGGATTGTCAGCACCGCTCCAGCAATGAAATAAAAAATAATGCTGCAGTGGTGCTGTAAATATGACGCAGCTCTTGGTTACTATATGGGGGCTACGTATACTAATAATCATAGAAGACCCAGGTGGTACGTATCAAAGGCCCCCTACCACCCCCCCTCCCCCATCTCCAGCCTCCCCAGACAGGAAATATTATGTGATGGAGTACATATAATATCAGAACAAAACATTATAATATTCAGCCCCCAGTGCCCTGTCTCCCCTCCCCCACTTCAGCCCCAATGCCCCCATCATCTCACATCCACCCCTCAGTGCCCTGTCCCACCTCACCCACCTTCTGCCCTCACAACCACCAAATGGTCTCACATTCACCCCCCAGTGCCCTGTCTCCCCTCCCCCACAATATCCCCATGGTCTCACATTCACCCCCCAGTGCCCTGTCTCCCCTCCCCCACAATATCCCCATGGTCTCACATTCACCCCCCAGTGCCCTGTCTCCCCTCCCCCACAATACCCCCATGGTCTCACATTCACCCCCCAGTACCCTGTCCCCCCTCTCCCACAATACCCCCATGGTCTCACATTCACCCCCCAGTACCCTGTCCCCCCTCACCCACTTTCAGTGCCCACAATACCCCAACGGTCTCACAGTGACATACCTGAATTTAATAAACCTAATAAGTCCCATCCCCACTTACTGATGAAGTTTGCAGGCAGGACCAGGAAGCGTTTAGGTGAAATGTGTAAGGTGTGGGCACTAGAACCCAGCGTGCCTGAGCCAATCCCAACGTGCACAGAGTGAGGAAAAACTACAGCCAGGAAAAAGCTTCATGATCTGGTCAGACGGGCGAAACCATTCACTGCAGGGGGGAGACTGCAGCCGGCCACTGTGCTAAGAGCGTGCAGAGTCTCCGTCAGACAGGAGCAGACATTATACTGCTCTGCTCCTATGCGGTGTTCTGCCTCCTCACAGAAGTGGCCCTGCCCTGGCTCCCGGGGGGCCCCTTCATGTGACAGGGCCCGGGGCGATGGCCCCCTCTGCCCCCCCAGTAGCTACGCTACTGTTTTGTACAAGGCATTATTTGCGACTTACAGCTGATGCTAACGTGCGACAGTTTCCACGATCCACCCTCCATAAACACACGGTGACCGGAGCGCTGGGGCTCATCTGTTCTCTTACCGGTAAGGGCCCCGGTACCCGGCATGTTGTGCTCTTCTAGGGTGTATTGTAATTAGCTTCCGCAATTCGCCGACTGACCGTACAATGCGCATGCCTGGAGAGAGTGCCGAGCATGCCGGGAGCTGTAGTTTTCCTGTTTTCAGGCATGCAGTGGAACGATACTGAAGTTGGTTTCTTATTCAGCAGTTTCTTATTCGGCTATTTTTTCTTTTCTTTTTTTTCCAGCTTTTTCAATAAAAATAAACCATTCTGAGTATATAATATTATGCGGTCATGTGCCCTCTTGTGAATACACTTAAAAACAGATAAAAGTATTAGAAGGCTGGCACAAAAATGGGCATCAAAGTGGGCACTGAGGTATGGTATTAAAGGTGTTAAATGGCTTTGTGCCACTGATCTGACACCTGACTTGCATACCTTGTGATGCCACACATCAAGTTCCTGTCACTCCAGCCTGGCACAAATGGGTTCTGGGCATCAGAACTGGCATCAAAGTGGGCAGAGAACCAATTTTCACACATGCGAATAAGTAACAGCTATTTTTAAGGGGTTAAATGCCTTTGTGCCACTTATTAAACACCTGATTTACATACCTACTGATGCCCCACATGAAATCCATGTCACTCCAGCCTGGCACAAATGGGTTCTGGGCATCAGAACTGGCATCAAAGGGGGCAAATCACCCATTTTCACAGATTTGAATAAGTAACAGCAATTTTTAAGGGGTTAAATGCCTTTGTGCCACTGATCTAACACCTGATTTACATACCTACTGATGCCCCACATGAAATCCAAGTCACTCCAGCCTGGCACAAATGGGTTCTGGGCATCAGAACTGGCATCAAAGTGGGCAAATCGCCCATTTTCACAGATTTGAATAAGTAACAGCTATTTTTAAGGGGTTATATAGCTTTGTGCCACTATTCTAACACCTGATTTACATACCTAGTGATGCCCCACATGAAATACAAGTCACTGCAGCCTGGCACAAATCGGTTCGGGGCATCAAAACTGGCATCAAAGTGGGCAAATCACCCATTTTCACAGATTTGAATAAGTAACAGCTATTTTTAAGGGGTTAAATAGCTTTGTGCCACTGATCTAACACCTGATTTACATACCTACTGATGCCCCACATGAAATCCATGTCACTGCAGCCTGGCACAAATGGGTTCTGGGCATCAGAACTGGCATCAAAGTGGGCAAATCGTACATTTTCACAGATTTGAATAAGTAACAGCAATTTTTAAGGGGTTAAATGCCTTTGTGCCACTAATCTAACACCTGATTTACATACCTAGTGATGCCCCACATCAAAGTCAAATCACTTCAGCCTGGCACAAATGGGTTCTGGGCATCAAAACTGGCATCAAAGGGGGCAAATCGCCCATTTTCACAGATTTAAATAAGTAACAGCTATTTTTAAGGGGTTATATAGCTTTGTGCCACTGATCTAACACCTGATTTACATAACTACTGATGCCTCACATGAAATCCAAGTCACTGCAGCCTGGCACAAATCGGTTCGGGGCATCAAAACTGGCATCAAAGTGGGCAAATCACCCATTTTCACAGATTTGAATAAGTAACAGCTATTTTTAAGGGGTTATATAGCTTTGTGCCACTGATCTAACACCTGATTTGCATAACTACTGATGCCCCACATGAAATCCAAGTCAATCCAGCCTGGCACAAATGGGTTCTGGGCATCAGAACTGGCATCAAAGGGGGCAAATAGCACATTTTCACAGATTTGAATAAGTAACAGCAATTTTTAAGGGGTTAAATGCCTTTGTGCCACTAATCTAACACCTGATTTACATACCTAGTGATGCCCCACATCAAAGTCAAATCACTTTAGCCTGGCACAAATGGGTTCTGGGCATCAGAACTGGCATCAAAATGGTCAAATCGCCCATTTTCACAGATTTGAATAAGTAACAGCAATTTTTAAGGGGTTAAATGCCTTTGTGCCACTGATCTAACACCTGATTTACATACCTACTGATGCCCCACATGAAATCCAAGTCAATCCAGCCTGGCACAAATGGGTTCTGGGCATCAGAACTGGCATCAAAGGGGGCAAATCACCCATTTTCACAGATTTGAATAAGTAACAGCAATTTTTAAGGGGTTAAATGCCTTTGTGCCACTAATCTAACACCTGATTTACATACCTAGTGATGCCCCACATCAAAGTCAAATCACTTTAGCCTGGCACAAATGGGTTCTGGGCATCAGAACTGGCATCAAAATGGTCAAATCGCCCATTTTCACAGATTTGAATAAGTAACAGCAATTTTTAAGGGGTTAAATGCCTTTGTGCCACTGATCTAACACCTGATTTACATACCTACTGATGCCCCACATGAAATCCAAGTCACTCCAGCCTGGCACAAATGGGTTCTGGGCATCAGAACTGGCATCAAAGTGGGTAAATCGTACATTTTCACAGATTTGAATAAGTAACAGCAATTTTTTAAGGGGTTAAGTGCCTTTGTGCCACTAATCTAACACCTGATTTACATACCTAGTGATGCCCCACATCAAAGTCAAATCACTTCAGCCTGGCACAAATTGGTTCTGGGCATCAAAACTGGCATCAAAGGGGGCAAATCGCCCATTTTCACTGATTTGAATAAGTAACAGCTATTTTTAAGGGGTTAAATAGCTTTGTGCCACTGATCTAACACCTGATTTACATACCTACTGATGCCCCACATGAAATCCAAGTCAATCCAGCCTGGCACAAATGGGTTCTGGGCATCAGAACTGGCATCAAAGGGGGCAAATCACCCATTTTCACAGATTTGAATAAGTAACAGCAATTTTTAAAGGGTTAAATGCCTTTGTGCCACTAATCTAACACCTGATTTACATACCTAGTGATGCCCCACATCAAAGTCAAATCACTTTAGCCTGGCACAAATGGGTTCTGGGCATCAGAACTGGCATCAAAATGGTCAAATCGCCCATTTTCACAGATTTGAATAAGTAACAGCAATTTTTAAGGGGTTAAATGCCTTTGTGCCACTGATCTAACACCTGATTTACATACCTACTGATGCCCCACATGAAATCCAAGTCACTCCAGCCTGGCACAAATGGGTTCTGGGCATCAGAACTGGCATCAAAGTGGGCAAATCGTACATTTTCACAGATTTGAATAAGTAACAGCAATTTTTTAAGGGGTTAAGTGCCTTTGTGCCACTAATCTAACACCTGATTTACATACCTAGTGATGCCCCACATCAAAGTCAAATCACTTCAGCCTGGCACAAATTGGTTCTGGGCATCAAAACTGGCATCAAAGGGGGCAAATCGCCCATTTTCACAGATTTGAATAAGTAACAGCTATTTTTAAGGGGTTATATAGCTTTGTGCCACTATTCTAACACCTGATTTACATACCTAGTGATGCCCCACATGAAATACAAGTCACTGCAGCCTGGCACAAATCGGTTCGGGGCATCAAAACTGGCATCAAAGTGGGCAAATCACCCATTTTCACAGATTTGAATAAGTAACAGCTATTTTTAAGGGGTTAAATAGCTTTGTGCCACTGATCTAACACCTGATTTACATACCTACTGATGCCCCACATGAAATCCATGTCACTGCAGCCTGGCACAAATGGGTTCTGGGCATCAGAACTGGCATCAAAGTGGGCAAATCGTACATTTTCACAGATTTGAATAAGTAACAGCAATTTTTAAGGGGTTAAATGCCTTTGTGCCACTAATCTAACACCTGATTTACATACCTAGTGATGCCCCACATCAAAGTCAAATCACTTCAGCCTGGCACAAATGGGTTCTGGGCATCAAAACTGGCATCAAAGGGGGCAAATCGCCCATTTTCACAGATTTAAATAAGTAACAGCTATTTTTAAGGGGTTATATAGCTTTGTGCCACTGATCTAACACCTGATTTACATAACTACTGATGCCTCACATGAAATCCAAGTCACTGCAGCCTGGCACAAATCGGTTCGGGGCATCAAAACTGGCATCAAAGTGGGCAAATCACCCATTTTCACAGATTTGAATAAGTAACAGCTATTTTTAAGGGGTTATATAGCTTTGTGCCACTGATCTAACACCTGATTTACATACCTAGTGATGCCCCACATCAAAGTCAAATCACTTCAGCCTGGCACAAATTGGTTCTGGGCATCAAAACTGGCATCAAAGTGGGCAAATCGTACATTTTCACAGATTTGAATAAGTAACAGCAATTTTTAAGGGGTTAAATGCCTTTGTGCCACTAATCTAACACCTGATTTACATACCTAGTGATGCCCCACATCAAAGTCAAATCACTTCAGCCTGGCACAAATGGGTTCTGGGCATCAAAACTGGCATCAAAGGGGGCAAATCGCCCATTTTCACAGATTTAAATAAGTAACAGCTATTTTTAAGGGGTTATATAGCTTTGTGCCACTGATCTAACACCTGATTTACATAACTACTGATGCCTCACATGAAATCCAAGTCACTGCAGCCTGGCACAAATCGGTTCGGGGCATCAAAACTGGCATCAAAGTGGGCAAATCACCCATTTTCACAGATTTGAATAAGTAACAGCTATTTTTAAGGGGTTATATAGCTTTGTGCCACTGATCTAACACCTGATTTACATACCTAGTGATGCCCCACATCAAAGTCAAATCACTTCAGCCTGGCACAAATTGGTTCTGGGCATCAAAACTGGCATCAAAGGGGGCAAATCGCCCATTTTCACAGATTTGAATAAGTAACAGCTATTTTTAAGGGGTTATATAGCTTTGTGCCACTATTCTAACACCTGATTTACATACCTAGTGATGCCCCACATGAAATACAAGTCACTGCAGCCTGGCACAAATCGGTTCGGGGCATCAAAACTGGCATCAAAGTGGGCAAATCACCCATTTTCACAGATTTGAATAAGTAACAGCTATTTTTAAGGGGTTAAATAGCTTTGTGCCACTGATCTAACACCTGATTTACATACCTACTGATGCCCCACATGAAATCCATGTCACTGCAGCCTGGCACAAATGGGTTCTGGGCATCAGAACTGGCATCAAAGTGGGCAAATCGTACATTTTCACAGATTTGAATAAGTAACAGCAATTTTTAAGGGGTTAAATGCCTTTGTGCCACTAATCTAACACCTGATTTACATACCTACTGATGCCCCACATCAAAGTCAAATCACTTCAGCCTGGCACAAATGGGTTCTGGGCATCAAAACTGGCATCAAAGGGGGCAAATCGCCCATTTTCACAGATTTAAATAAGTAACAGCTATTTTTAAGGGGTTATATAGCTTTGTGCCACTGATCTAACACCTGATTTACATAACTACTGATGCCTCACATGAAATCCAAGTCACTGCAGCCTGGCACAAATCGGTTCGGGGCATCAAAACTGGCATCAAAGTGGGCAAATCACCCATTTTCACAGATTTGAATAAGTAACAGCTATTTTTAAGGGGTTATATAGCTTTGTGCCACTGATCTAACACCTGATTTGCATAACTACTGATGCCCCACATGAAATCCAAGTCAATCCAGCCTGGCACAAATGGGTTCTGGGCATCAGAACTGGCATCAAAGGGGGCAAATAGCACATTTTCACAGATTTGAATAAGTAACAGCAATTTTTAAGGGGTTAAATGCCTTTGTGCCACTAATCTAACACCTGATTTACATACCTAGTGATGCCCCACATCAAAGTCAAATCACTTTAGCCTGGCACAAATGGGTTCTGGGCATCAGAACTGGCATCAAAATGGTCAAATCGCCCATTTTCACAGATTTGAATAAGTAACAGCAATTTTTAAGGGGTTAAATGCCTTTGTGCCACTGATCTAACACCTGATTTACATACCTACTGATGCCCCACATGAAATCCAAGTCAATCCAGCCTGGCACAAATGGGTTCTGGGCATCAGAACTGGCATCAAAGGGGGCAAATCACCCATTTTCACAGATTTGAATAAGTAACAGCAATTTTTAAGGGGTTAAATGCCTTTGTGCCACTAATCTAACACCTGATTTACATACCTAGTGATGCCCCACATCAAAGTCAAATCACTTTAGCCTGGCACAAATGGGTTCTGGGCATCAGAACTGGCATCAAAATGGTCAAATCGCCCATTTTCACAGATTTGAATAAGTAACAGCAATTTTTAAGGGGTTAAATGCCTTTGTGCCACTGATCTAACACCTGATTTACATACCTACTGATGCCCCACATGAAATCCAAGTCACTCCAGCCTGGCACAAATGGGTTCTGGGCATCAGAACTGGCATCAAAGTGGGTAAATCGTACATTTTCACAGATTTGAATAAGTAACAGCAATTTTTTAAGGGGTTAAGTGCCTTTGTGCCACTAATCTAACACCTGATTTACATACCTAGTGATGCCCCACATCAAAGTCAAATCACTTCAGCCTGGCACAAATTGGTTCTGGGCATCAAAACTGGCATCAAAGGGGGCAAATCGCCCATTTTCACTGATTTGAATAAGTAACAGCTATTTTTAAGGGGTTAAATAGCTTTGTGCCACTGATCTAACACCTGATTTACATACCTACTGATGCCCCACATGAAATCCAAGTCAATCCAGCCTGGCACAAATGGGTTCTGGGCATCAGAACTGGCATCAAAGGGGGCAAATCACCCATTTTCACAGATTTGAATAAGTAACAGCAATTTTTAAGGGGTTAAATGCCTTTGTGCCACTAATCTAACACCTGATTTACATACCTAGTGATGCCCCACATCAAAGTCAAATCACTTTAGCCTGGCACAAATGGGTTCTGGGCATCAGAACTGGCATCAAAATGGTCAAATCGCCCATTTTCACAGATTTGAATAAGTAACAGCAATTTTTAAGGGGTTAAATGCCTTTGTGCCACTGATCTAACACCTGATTTACATACCTACTGATGCCCCACATGAAATCCAAGTCACTCCAGCCTGGCACAAATGGGTTCTGGGCATCAGAACTGGCATCAAAGTGGGCAAATCGTACATTTTCACAGATTTGAATAAGTAACAGCAATTTTTTAAGGGGTTAAGTGCCTTTGTGCCACTAATCTAACACCTGATTTACATACCTAGTGATGCCCCACATCAAAGTCAAATCACTTCAGCCTGGCACAAATTGGTTCTGGGCATCAAAACTGGCATCAAAGGGGGCAAATCGCCCATTTTCACAGATTTGAATAAGTAACAGCTATTTTTAAGG
The DNA here is from genome assembly GCF_051348905.1 of Ranitomeya variabilis. Lineage (NCBI taxonomy): Eukaryota > Metazoa > Chordata > Amphibia > Anura > Dendrobatidae > Ranitomeya > Ranitomeya variabilis. The sequence continues at coordinate 75,422,376 of NC_135236.1, read as the reverse complement.
GGTTATATAGCTTTGTGCCACTATTCTAACACCTGATTTACATACCTAGTGATGCCCCACATGAAATACAAGTCACTGCAGCCTGGCACAAATCGGTTCGGGGCATCAAAACTGGCATCAAAGTGGGCAAATCACCCATTTTCACAGATTTGAATAAGTAACAGCTATTTTTAAGGGGTTAAATAGCTTTGTGCCACTGATCTAACACCTGATTTACATACCTACTGATGCCCCACATGAAATCCATGTCACTGCAGCCTGGCACAAATGGGTTCTGGGCATCAGAACTGGCATCAAAGTGGGCAAATCGTACATTTTCACAGATTTGAATAAGTAACAGCAATTTTTAAGGGGTTAAATGCCTTTGTGCCACTAATCTAACACCTGATTTACATACCTAGTGATGCCCCACATCAAAGTCAAATCACTTCAGCCTGGCACAAATGGGTTCTGGGCATCAAAACTGGCATCAAAGGGGGCAAATCGCCCATTTTCACAGATTTAAATAAGTAACAGCTATTTTTAAGGGGTTATATAGCTTTGTGCCACTGATCTAACACCTGATTTACATAACTACTGATGCCTCACATGAAATCCAAGTCACTGCAGCCTGGCACAAATCGGTTCGGGGCATCAAAACTGGCATCAAAGTGGGCAAATCACCCATTTTCACAGATTTGAATAAGTAACAGCTATTTTTAAGGGGTTATATAGCTTTGTGCCACTGATCTAACACCTGATTTACATACCTAGTGATGCCCCACATCAAAGTCAAATCACTTCAGCCTGGCACAAATTGGTTCTGGGCATCAAAACTGGCATCAAAGGGGGCAAATCGCCCATTTTCACAGATTTGAATAAGTAACAGCTATTTTTAAGGGGTTATATAGCTTTGTGCCACTATTCTAACACCTGATTTACATACCTAGTGATGCCCCACATGAAATACAAGTCACTGCAGCCTGGCACAAATCGGTTCGGGGCATCAAAACTGGCATCAAAGTGGGCAAATCACCCATTTTCACAGATTTGAATAAGTAACAGCTATTTTTAAGGGGTTAAATAGCTTTGTGCCACTGATCTAACACCTGATTTACATACCTACTGATGCCCCACATGAAATCCATGTCACTGCAGCCTGGCACAAATGGGTTCTGGGCATCAGAACTGGCATCAAAGTGGGCAAATCGTACATTTTCACAGATTTGAATAAGTAACAGCAATTTTTAAGGGGTTAAATGCCTTTGTGCCACTGATCTAACACCTGATTTACATACCTACTGATGCCCCACATGAAATCCAAGTCAATCCAGCCTGGCACAAATGGGTTCTGGGCATCAGAACTGGCATCAAAGGGGGCAAATAGCACATTTTCACAGATTTGAATAAGTAACAGCAATTTTTAAGGGGTTAAATGCCTTTGTGCCACTAATCTAACACCTGATTTACATACCTAGTGATGCCCCACATCAAAGTCAAATCACTTCAGCCTGGCACAAATGGGTTCTGGGCATCAAAACTGGCATCAAAGGGGGCAAATCGCCCATTTTCACAGATTTGAATAAGTAACAGCTATTTTTAAGGGGTTATATAGCTTTGTGCCACTGATCTAACACCTGATTTACATAACTACTGATGCCTCACATGAAATCCAAGTCACTGCAGCCTGGCACAAATCGGTTCGGGGCATCAAAACTGGCATCAAAGTGGGCAAATCACCCATTTTCACAGATTTGTATAAGTAACAGCTATTTTTAAGGGGTTATATAGCTTTGTGCCACTGATCTAACACCTGATTTGCATAACTACTGATGCCCCACATGAAATCCAAGTCAATCCAGCCTGGCACAAATGGGTTCTGGGCATCAGAACTGGCATCAAAGGGGGCAAATAGCACATTTTCACAGATTTGAATAAGTAACAGCAATTTTTAAGGGGTTAAATGCCTTTGTGCCACTAATCTAACACCTGATTTACATACCTAGTGATGCCCCACATCAAAGTCAAATCACTTTAGCCTGGCACAAATGGATTCTGGGCATCAAAACTGGCATCAAAGGGGGCAAATCGCCCATTTTCACAGATTTGAATAAGTAACAGCTATTTTTAAGGGGTTATATAGCTTTGTGCCACTGATCTAACACCTGATTTACATAACTACTGATGCCCCACATGAAATCCAAGTCACTGCAGCCTGGCACAAATCGGTTCGGGGCATCAAAACTGGCATCAAAGTGGGCAAATCACCCATTTTCACAGATTTGAATAAGTAACAGCTATTTTTAAGGGGTTAAATAGCTTTGTGCCACTGATCTAACACCTGATTTACATACCTACTGATGCCCCACATGAAATCCAAGTCAATCCAGCCTGGCACAAATGGGTTCTGGGCATCAGAACTGGCATCAAAGGGGGCAAATAGCACATTTTCACAGATTTGAATAAGTAACAGCTATTTTTAAGGGGTTAAATGCCTTTGTGCCACTGATTATAACACCTGATTTACATACCTACTGATGCCCCACATGAAATCCATGTCAATCCAGCCTGGCACAAATGGGTTCTGGGCATCAGAACTGGCATCAAAGTGGGCAAATCACCCATTTTCACAGATTTGAATAAGTAACAGCTATTTTTAAGGGGTTAAATAGCTTTGTGCCACTGATCTAACACCTGATTTACATACCTACTGATGCCCCACATGAAATACATGTCACTCCAGCCTGGCACAAATGGGTTCTGGGCATCAGAACTGGCATCAAAATGGTCAAATCGCCCATTTTCACAGATTTGAATAAGTAACAGCTATTTTTGAGGGGTTAAATGCCTTTGTGCCACTGATCTAACACCTGATTTACATACCTACTGATGCCCCACATGAAATCCATGTCACTGCAGCCTGGCACAAATGGGTTCTGGGCATCAAAACTGGCATCAAAGGGGGCAAATCGCCCATTTTCACAGATTTGAATAAGTAACAGCTATTTTTGAGGGGTTAAATGCCTTTGTGCCACTAATCTAACACCTGATTTACATACCTACTGATGCCCCACATGAAATCCATGTCACTGCAGCCTGGCACAAATGGGTTCTGGGCATCAAAACTGGCATCAAAGGGGGCAAATCGCCCATTTTCACAGATTTGAATAAGTAACAGCTATTTTTAAGGGGTTAAATAGCTTTGTGCCACTGATCTAACACCTGATTTACATACCTACTGATGCCCCACATGAAATCCATGTCAATCCAGCCTGGCACAAATGGGGTTTGGGAATGAAAACTGGCATCAAAGTACTCAAATCACCCATTTTCATAGATTTGAATAAGTAACAGCTATTTTTGAATGGTTAAATGCCTTTGTGCCACTGATCTAACACCTGATTTACATACCTATTGATGCCCCACATGAAATCCATGTCACTCGAGCCTGGCCCAAATGGGTTCTGGGCTCCAGAACTGGCATCAAAGTGGGCAAACAGCCCATTTTCACAGATTTGAATAAGTAACTGATGTTTTTAAGGGGTTAAATGCCTTTGGGCCACTGATACGACAATTAAAATACACAGACAGTGATGCCCTGCATCAAACCCAGGTCCCTTCAGCCTGGCCCAAATGGGTTCTGAGCACCAGAACAGGCATCAAAGTGGGCAAACAGCCCATTTTCACAGATTTGAATAAGTAACTGATGTTTTTAAGGGGTTAAATGCCTTTGGGCCACTGATCTGACACTTAAAATACACAGAAAGTGATGCTCTGCATCAAACCCAGGTCTCTCCAGCCTAGCCCAAATGGGTTCTGGGCACCAGAACTGGCATCAAAGTGGGCAAACAGCCCATTTTCGCAGATTTGAATAAGTAACTGATGTTTTTAAGGGGTTAAATGCCTTTGGGTCACTGATCTGACACTTAAAATACACAGAAAGTGATGCCCCGCATCAAACCCAGGTCCCTTCAGCCTGGCCCAAATGGGTTCTGGGCACCAGAACTGGCATCAAAGTGGGCAAACAGCCCATTTTCACAGATATGAATAAGTGATGTTTTTAAGGGGTTAAATGCCTTTGGGCCACTGATCTGACACTTAAAATACACAGAAAGTGATGCTCTGCATCAAACCCAGGTCTCTCCAGCCTGGCCTAAATTGGTTCTGGGCACCAGAACTGGCATCAAAGTGGGCAAACAGCCCATTTTCACAGATTTGAATAAGTAACTGATGTTTTTAAGGGCTAACTGACTTTGGGCCACTGATGTCACTCCACCCTTACATCCCAATGGCTTTGTGGTCCATCGCCATTGGCATTATGCCACTTTTATTAGTGTTAAAATGTAGCAGCAATTTTTCATAAATAAGGAAATTTGCAAAACCTACTTTTTACAGACTTATACCCTTTTTAACGGTCTTTGAAGGGTTGAGATATTTGGAAAGCGGTAGAATTATACCTTTTTAACTGCACCACCTGTCAGGAAATAGGAAGAAGTTCTGATTACTTCAATTACATATACAGAGCTCTCAGCTGCAGTTTCCTCTGCCTGCCTGCACAAGGATGGAATTCAAAGCCTCTCTTCCTCCCTCCCCCTGCTATATGGCTGTAATGTAAGACCAGCATGCAAGCTCCACTGAGAAATTTTTATGGCTTTGTGCTGTGAAAGCCAGTCCTCTCCCTAAACCCCTCATCCCGCCTCCCGCCTGATACTAGCTATAACTGGTACAGTTACTTTCAAACCACATGGGACTCTTTTGTTCTTGAAAATTTTTGTACAAGGACACAGATCAGGGATAGGGATATAAGGGTTACATATTTCGAATGTCCACCCGAGAAATTTATAACTCACTGAAATCGCTATTATCTACACCCAAAAAAAATGCAAGGCACTGATTTGTCATTAAGCGGATCAAATATGTACGCCGTGTTTATACTTAAAAGAACCCCTATGACATGGTGAGCATCATGATCATTGTCGTTCGTCTCCGAGGTTCAGACAGCGAGTTATGTATAGAAATGGCTTGTCATAACTCGAAGAAAGGGGAGTATTCAGCCTCTGAGTGAGGTCACCACAGAGGGAGTGCCTTGGTTTTGGGCGCGGAGATAAGTGAGTTAGACATCAGTCTTCACTAGTCCTTTGTCTACGGTCCAACTGCAAGACCCATCTGTAATGCATCTTGATGTATGCCCATCCCCCACAGCACATGGTCTGCCATGAGATGAAATGACATAATGAACTGTAAGTTTTTTTTCAACTTTAATCCCATTTTAGATGTAATTATACTGTACATACGATACTTGTCTACTTTTATAATATCTTTTTATAATTCTGTTAACACTGCCTACCTTTTTGGAGTTAAATATATAAAATTACTACCTTTGTTCCTCCTTGCTCTACAACGTACTGTCCTGTCCTCTGAAGTGAATTACTCTACTAATTTGAGTTGCCTCCTGACACATTATGAGTTAAAAAATCGGAGCTGGTGGCAGCGGATATGTCCTGTGTGTTTAGGAGACTTTGTGTCAGGACTCTGAACATTTTTTACCTTTGTGCATTACTGCCCTTTTCCAAGATGGCGTCTTTGGTCTCATGTGCACTGTGTCTTCCTGCTATAAAACTCCACCCCAGCCTTCAGTCTGTGCTAGAGTTTTGCTTTGCATCCAGCTCCTGATTACTCCCTGGCCTTGCACCTGCACCTGCTCCTGTGAACCTGAGTTGGAGATCCTGCCACTCTGCTCTGAGTTCCTGCTGCATACACCAGTGTTCAGTAATCCTCCTTCATCTGCTGCTCGTGTTACTTCCATCTGCATTTGCTGGACATGTAAGCTGTTTGCTGCTCTGCAAAACCTGAGACTATTAACCAGGCCTCCCTGGTTGAGCTAAGATATGATTTGAACTGCCTAATAGCATATCTATCTGTGTCTGGACTAAGTCAAGGATCTATTCGTGTAAAGTTTCCTCAAGAATAACTGTGCTTCATAGACTTTCTGTTTGTTTGCATCTACCTCTGAAGTTTCCTATTGACTGCTAAGCTGCGTTTATTATTTGCACCAAGTGTTGTGGACTTGAGATTCTCTCTGCACCTGCTTGAATCACCGTGTGATAATATAGACTTTACCACTTATAAAACTGTGTCCTGTTGTCTTGTTCCACGCAAAGAGTCTCCTGAGTTATCCCCTATAATTATTACAGCCAGACCTCATGTGGCTGGAGTGTGTCAGCAGTTCCTGAAAGATGAAGGCATTGAAGCTATGAACTGGCCCACCCTTTTCCCGAGACCTGAATCCGATTGATCACATCTGGGACATCATGTCTCTCACCATCCACCAATGTCACGTTGCACCAGACTGTCCAGGAGTTGGCGGATGATTTAGTACAGGTCTGGGAGGAGATCCCTCAGGAGACCATCCACCACCTCATCAGGAGCATGCCCAGGTGTTGTAGGGAGTTCATACAGGCACATGGAGGCCACACACACTACTGAGCATCATTTCCTTGTCATGAGGCATTTCCACAGAAGTTGGATCAGCCTTTAATTTGATTTTCGAGTTTGATTTAGAGCATCATTCCAAATCCAGACCTCCGTGGGACATTAGTTGTGATTTACGTAGATCATTTTTAGGTTTTATTGTTCTGAACACATTCCACTATGAAATGAATAAAGATTTACAACTGGAATATTTCATTCAGTGATATCTAGGATGTGGGGTTTTAGTGTTCCCTTTATTCTCTATTCTATCTATTGTAATCTAATCTGTCACTCTGTGATTAAAATGTACGCGGCTGATCATTTGCCGGCTTTTACTCTATCTCTCTATCTAGAATACATATATGTTTTAAAGAATATTTTGTTTTAAAACTTTGTATAAATGATATAGAACATTTCTCTATGTAAAATCTCATGTTAAAATCGCATTGCAGTCTGAAACCTATCGCAATGCATTTGGATGTAAATCGGATGATAGGTGTGAAAACTGGGATTGTACTCACACAAAAAACGCATGACACTCACAAGACAGTGATATTACACTCGACCGACTCTCCAAAATCAAAATGAGACCGATTTTTAATTCACTAGTGTGTGTATAGCCTTACTGTTTATGTAAAAGTGGTGTCAGATCAGTGGCCCAAGCTCATTTAACCCCTCAAAAACATCAGTTACTTATTCAAATCTGTGAAAATGGGCTGTTTGCCAACTTTGATGCCAGTTCTGGTGCCCAGAACCCATTTGGGCCAGGCTGGAGAGACCTGGGTTTGATACAGGGCATCACTGTCTGTGTATTTTAAGTGTCAGATCAGTGGCCCAAAGGCATTTAACCCCTTAAAAACATCAGTTACTTATTCAAATCTGCGAAAATGGGCTGTTTGCCCACTTTGATGCCAGTTCTGGTGCCCAGAACCCATTTGGGCCAGGCTGAAGGGACCTGGGTTTGATGCAGGGCATCACTGTCTGTGTATTTTACGTGTCAGATCAGTGGCCCAAAGGCATTTAACCCCTTAAAAACATCAGTTATTTATTCAAATCTATGAAAATGGGCTGTTTGCCCACTTTGATGCCAGTTCTGGTGCCAAGAACCCATTTGGGCCAGGCTGCAGAGACCTGGGTTTGATGCAGGGCATCACTGTCTGTGTATTTTACGTGTCAGATCAGTGGCCCAAAGGCATTTAACCCCTTAAAAACATCAGTTACTTATTCAAATCTGTGAAAATGGGCTGTTTGCCCACTTTGATGCCAGTTCTGGTGCCCAGAACGCATTTGGGCCAGGCTGGAGAGACCTGGGTTTGATGCAGAGCATCACTGTATGTGTATTTTAAGTGTCAGATCAGTGGCCCAAAGGCAGTTAACCCCTTAAAAACATCAGTTACTTATTCAAATCTGTGAAAATGGGCTGTTTGCCCACTTTGATGCCAGTTCTGGAGCCCAGAACCCATTTGGGCCAGGCTCGAGTGACATGGATTTCATGTGGGGCATCAATAGGTATGTAAATCAGGTGTTAGATCAGTGGCACAAAGGCATTTAACCATTCAAAAATAGCTGTTACTTATTCAAATCTATGAAAATGGGTGATTTGAGTACTTTGATGCCAGTTTTCATGCCCAAACCCCATTTGTGCCAGGCTGGATTGACATGGATTTCATGTGGGGCATCAGTAGGTATGTAAATCAGGTGCTAGATCAGTGGCACAAAGCTATTTAACCCCTTAAAAATAGCTGTTACTTATTCAAATCTGTGAAAATGTGCAATTTGCCCACTTTGATGCCAGTTCTGATGCCCAGAACCCATTTGTGCCAGGCTGCAGTGACATGGATTTCATGTGGGGCATCAGTAGGTATGTAAATCAGGTGCTAGATCAGTGGCACAAAGCTATTTAACCCCTTAAAAATAGCTGTTACTTATTCAAATCTGTGAAAATGTACGATTTACCCACTTTGATGCCAGTTTTGATGCCCCGAACCGATTTGTGCCAGGCTGCAGTGACTTGGATTTCATGTGGGGCATCAGTAGTTATGTAAATCAGGTGTTAGATCAGTGGCACAAAGCTATATAACCCCTTAAAAATAGCTGTTACTTATTCAAATCTGTGAAAATGGGCGATTTGCCCCCTTTGATGCCAGTTTTGATGCCCAGAACCCATTTGTGCCAGGCTAAAGTGATTTGACTTTGATGTGGGGCATCACTAGGTATGTAAATCAGGTGTTAGATTAGTGGCACAAAGGCATTTAACCCCTTAAAAATTGCTGTTACTTATCCAAATCTGTGAAAATGTGCTATTTGCCCCCTTTGATGCCAGTTCTGATGCCCAGAACCCATTTGTGCCAGGCTGGATTGACTTGGATTTCATGTGGGGCATCAGTAGGTATGTAAATCAGGTGTTTAATAAGTGGCACAAAGGCATTTAACCCCTTAAAAATAGCTGTTACTTATTCAAATCAGTGAAAATGGGCGATTTGCCCCATTTGATGCCAGTTTTGATGCCCAGAACACATTTGTGCCAGGCTGGAGTGACATGGATTTCATGTGGGGCATCGGTAGGTATGTAAATCAGGTGTTTAATAAGTGGCACAAAGGCATTTAACCCCTTAAAAATAGCTGTTACTTATTCGCATGTGTGAAAATTGGTTCTCTGCCCACTTTGATGCCAGTTCTGATGCCCAGAACCCATTTGTGCCAGGCTGGATTGACAGGAACTTGATGTGTGGCATCACAAGGTATGCAAGTCAGGTGTCAGATCAGTGGCACAAAGCCATTTAACACCTTTAATACCATACCTCAGTGCCCACTTTGATGCCCATTTTTGTGCCAGCCTTCTAATATTTTTATCTGTTTTTAAGTGTTTTCACAAGAGGGCACATGACCGCATAATATTATATACTTACAATGGTTTATTTTTATTGAAAAACCTGAAAAAAACAGAAAATAAAAAATAGCCATAATAAGAAACCAACTTCAGCATCGTTGCAGTGGAAGATATTCATGTCAGACTGTACATCAACAAGGCGCTATCAATACATGGCATGTAAGGGACCGAGGGAAGAAACTCATTTAAATTTCCCTCTCCGTGACGTGCGTTTCTGAGGTGACCGAGACTTTCCAAGTCACCGTGTGGTTTTGTGCAGCCTAATATTAGCGACCTGGGTTTTGCTGCTTCGCTGTCAAAAAAGGGTCTAAAAAAAAAAACATGTGTGGGTTGCATCATAAGTCCCATTCATGAATGTTACGCCGCCTGCAATGTAATGTGTGTGATCTGAGACCATTCACGGGTGTAACAGGCGTAGGCTACATTGGCACTTCCGTGTGTCGCTGGCTGAGGCTGGGGCCTCACAACCGTAGAGTCATGAGAGAATCGGGACAATCATAGTAATGACACTTGGATCAATGTCTGTCAGAGTGATCCGAGTCACCTTAGTGCGGCGCTGGGCAATTATTTTTCCCGAGGGGCCAAAAGAGGGACTGTGGAGGGCGGAACCAATAGGTTTAAATTAATTCTGCTCAATATTAATATTAACATCTTAATTACAATTTTAGCCTCCCTATGTCCAGCAAGAGACCCCCATAGCCTCTCCATGTATAGCATGAGAACCCTATTGCCTCTACATGTCCAGCATGACACCCCCATAATAATCTTTATAATAATAATAATCTTTATTTTTATATAGCGATAACATTCCGCAGCGCTTTACAGTTTGCACACATTATCATCGCTGTCCCTGATGGGGCTCACAATCTAAATTCCCTATCAGTATGTCTTTGGAATGTGGGAGGAAACCGGAGTACCCGGAGGAAACCCACGCAAACACGGGGAGAACATACAAACTCTTTGCAGATGTTGTCCTTGATGGGGTTTGAACCCAGGACTCCAGCGCTGCAAGGCTGCAGTGCTAACCACTGAGCCACCATGCCGCCCCATAGCCTCTCTATGCCCAACATGAGACCCCCATAGCCTCTCTATGCCCAACATGAGACCCCCATAGCCTCCCCATGTCCAGCATGAGACCCCCATAGCCTCCCCATGTCCAGCATGAGACCCCCATAGCCTCTCCATGCCAGCATGAGATCCCCACAGCCTCCCCATGTCCAGCATGAGACCCCCATAGCCTATGTCCAGCATGAGACCCCCATAGCCTCTCCATGCCCAGCATGAGACCCCCATAGCCTCCCCATGTCCAGCATTAGACCCCCATAGCCTCTCTATGTCCAGCATGAGACCCCCATAGCCTCTCCATGTCCAGCTTGAGACCCCCACAGCCTCCCCATGTTTCACACGCTGATTGGTGGAAGAGTGGGCCTGAGGCCCCTTCTCCATCAATGTATTCAGCGCAGATGGAGATAGCAGGGAGCCGGTGACAGAGGGCGGACATGGTGCGGCCCATGGGCCACTGTTTTCAGCCCATTGGCTCTCTCGGTCGCACTTTGCCCAGGTCTGCCTAGTGTGATCTGATTGTCTCGCATGTGAGAATTTCAACACAGGTGAATAAAAGATGGTGAAATTAAAGGGCATCTGTCATGTGATTTGTGTGTCGTATCCTAATAGTATCCTGAAATTGCACTTGGGCAGCCCTTTCATGATAAGTAACTTTTATTACTGCACAGGGCCCCATTGTGTTGCTGTAAGTCCCGGACAAATGTATTGTCTTACAGCAGCAACTCAAGCATATGTAAATAATTAATGAATATTCACCACTTTCTCCGCCCACAATCCCGCCCACCACTCACAGCCAGTGTCACTGATTGGATGCAGTTAGACTGCTTTGTTACTTGATAAACACCAAAATTGCCCTAATCAAAGGCACTTCAAACAACTAAGACAATGTGGAGAAAAAGAAACGATCCCATATATAGCAGCATAAAACAATCGTTATTATAAACAATTAAAAGGTAAAAAGCAAGTAATGCCGTAGGGGACACCACAAATTACCAAATCATAAACAAAAAGGGGCCCAATGGTGATACAATAAAAGAGGACCAAGGGCATCTATATGGCTGGTGTTCTGCATTAGGAAGGTTACAATCAAACTAAGCTCTCAGGATTATACAATTAATAATACATGTTTTTCTCCCTATATCCACCTGCCATCAATAAACCACATGCCAGTAATCCTATTAATCCAACCTGAGATATAATGTCCTGTTCCCATCATACACCTTATTGATCCACAAAAGGTATATATAGTCCTGCCGCAGCAGTGAATAAATAATAGGGCTTTTCCCTTAAATAGAATCAGTGCTGAATAAGGTGCTTTTGGTGTCCCCTCACCCCGACGCGCGTTTCGCCTCATGCTTCTTCCGGGGGCGTGTCAGGGTGAGGGGCGATAATGTTTAAATAGAAGAGACCGTCCAATAAGAGTACCAACAAGTGGATTCGGCGCATAGCGCGCCTCCCTGCCTCCCGATGACGTGCTCCCACCTGACACTCAATGGCACGCAAGCCGAAGCTATGCGTGTCAGTGTGAGAGCGACGGAGGACAGGGAGACTGCGCATGTGCACCCACCCACCGGAGTTTTATGATGAAGAAGGCCGTGCAAGAAATAGATTACCGTGTCAAGAACAGATTATCCTGTCGGGTTTGGGAAAAAGAAATTAAAAGCCGGCAATGGAATTATCGGCTTTTCTCTCTAACACCGCTGCGTATTTCTCGCAGGTCACACTGCTGGTCCGTGTGTAATCCGTATTTTTCTCGCCCCCATAGACGTTCATTGGCGATTTTTTTTTTTGCGCATTACGGTGACAAACGCAGCATGCTGCGATTTTCTACGGCCGTAGAAAGCCGTATAATACTGAACCGTAATATACGGCTGATAGGAGCTGGGACATAGGGAATCATTGGGCCGTGTTTTATGCGTATTTTACGGACGTAGTTTATGCGCTCATACGTCCGTAAAACTCTCTAGTGTGACGCCGGCCTTAGTGTAAAGTCCTTTTTAAGGGGATAGCAGCAGCAATTAGATCTCCGCTCCAGTTGCTGCTGTAAGGCCGGGGTCACACTTGTGTGTACAATGTGAGAAACTTGCGCAAGTCTCTCGCATCAATACCAAAATGGTATCAATAAAAACGTCAGCACGGCGCGCAAAAAATAAGCCCTCACCCAGTCCAAGATTATGAAAAATGGAGACGCTAAGGGTCTCGGAAAATGGCTCCATTTTTTTTTTTTTTTTTTGCCAAATTTTGCATTTTTTTTTCACCACTTAGATAAAAAAAAAAAGAACCTACACATGTTTGGTGTCTATGAACTCGTAATGAGCTAGAGAAGGATTTACCATGCATTTAGTGAGCATGGTAGAAAAAAAAATAAGCAACTGAGGAATTGCACTTTTTTTGCAATTTCACTGCACTTGGACTTTTTTTTCCCTGTTTTCCAGTACTTGATATGTAAAAACCAATGGTGTTGTTCAAAAGAACAACTTGTCCCACAAACAAACAAGCCCTCACATGGCCATATTGATGGGAAAATAAAAAAGTTGTGGTTCTGAGAAGATGGGGAGCAAAAAATGAAAATGCAAAAAGGGAAATACTTCTGGTTGTGAAGGGGTTAAATGTCTGAGGTGCAAATATCTGCTAATTGTCTGCTGACCACCAGGTGGCAGTATTGCTCTTTTCACTTTTATTTCCTGCAATTCACAGACTGCCCTATAAGTGGCACTGCCGAGTTTCCTTCTTTCTGAAGTATTTCACTATGCCCTCCAGAAAAAGAGTTGATGTCATGTTACCACACACAGACAGAGTGCGAGTCACACAGGGCTGTTGTTCGCACTTCCTTAGTGTTCCTGCCCTTACAGGATAGCTAAGCACACCTGAAAATAGGAAACTTTGTAATATATCTCATCAGAGAAATCTGCTTCTTTAACTCTCTTTTCTCAGTAAAATCTGTAATTTCTGTATTCAGTGAAGACAGATTTTCCCATTAATTAGAGAGAAAAAATATTTCAGTAAACCACCGCTGCCAGTGAACAGTAAATTGTATTTTTATGCTGAAATAATCAAATTGTCGAACAAATGAGCATTTTTCTCATTTGTTGTGAGAACCCCATCATGTGCGGCCGATAATCGGGAACAGCCTGACTGGAAGCCCCTCAGGGTGCACTCTGGGGGTCCGGCAGAGACAGACCCCTCTGGTAACTTCCGTAATGACGTCCTTAATGCCCCGATCACCGTGATCCTGACCTCATATCCACCATTCCGGCTGCTTTATGTCCTCACTGCTCAATACCAGAAGTGAGGAAGGAAGAAGAAAGCAGCTCTCCCGAATCTGGGGACACAATAAACCTCTCCAGTTCTAGTTCTCTTACCTTATCCCGTCCATGATAACGAAGCACAAATTAGGAAAATGTCTCCTTTGTGGTCTCATGGGCGTGAAAATGGTGAAGTCATTCGTGAACTATCCCATACAAAGAGTCGGCTCCCTGCTATGAAAGGAACCTCGGCACGGAGTGAGCGGAGTTGTTTTTTTTTCTTGGCTGGTGCCTGCAGCTTATAAGGTTCAGGGTAGTGAAGCCTGACTGCCTCATGTGGGAGGAGCAGTGAGGACAGAGGTAGCTGTGGACTGTCAGGGTATGTGCACACGTAGAATGATCCACTGCAGATTTTTCCGCAGCGGATTTGATAAATCTGCAGGGCAAAAACTCTTGTGTTTTTGCTGCGGATTTACCACGGTTTCTCTGCGGTTTTACAACTGCGGTTTTCTATAGGAGCACATGGTTTCCCATACCTCCCAACTTTTGAAGATGGGAAAGAGGGACAAAGTTAGCGGCGCGCGAAGCGCGCCGCGGCAAATTTTAGGCCACGCCTCTGACCACACCCATTCATAATTAGTCACACCCATATCCACGTCCCAACTACACCCATTTAGCACTGCTGATCACACTGTTTCATATACAATAGTTATAAACAAAAAAATATGGCCACACAGTGCTCCATACTGTATAATGGCCACACATGATGCTCCATACTGTATAATGGCCACACATGATGCTCCATACTGTATAATGGCCACACATGACGCTCCATACTGTATAATGGCCACACATGACGCTCCATACTGTATAATGGCCACACATGACGCTCCATACTGTATAATGGCCACACATGATGCTCCATACTGTATAATGACCGCACATGATGCTCCATACTGTATAATGACCGCACATGATGCTCCATACTGTATAATGACCGCACATGATGCTCCATACTGTATAATGACCGCACATGATGCCCCATACCGTATAATGGCCGCACATGATGCTCCATACTGTATAATGACTGCACATGATGCTCCAGACCGTATAATGACCACACATGATGCCCCATACTGTATAATGGCCACACATGACGCTCCATACTGTATAATGGCCACACATGATGCTCCATACTGTATAATGACCGCACATGATGCTCCAGACCGTATAATGACCACACATGATGCCCCATACTGTATAATGGCCACACATGACGCTCCATACTGTATAATGGCCACACATGATGCTCCATACTGTATAATGACCGCACATGATGCTCCGTATTGTATATTGACCGCACATGATGCTGCATACTGTATACTGGCTGCACATGATGCTCCATATTGTATAATGACTGCACATGATGCCCCATACTGTATAATGGCCACACATGACGCTCCATACTGTATAATGACCGCACATGATGCTCCATACTGTATAATGACGGCATGCATACCGTATAATGGCCCCACATGATGCTCCATACCGTATAATGGCCGCACATGACGCTCCATACTGTATAATGACCGCACATGATGCTCCATACTGTATGATGACCACACATGATGCTCCATACTGTATGCTGGGTGCACATGATGCTTCATACTGTATAATGACCGCACATGATGCTGCATACTGTATAATGACCGCACATGATGCTCCATACTGTATAATGGCCACAGTTCTCCATACTGTATAATGACATACAGGCACGCAGCTCACACACACACGCTCACACACATGCACACGCACACAGCTCACACACACGGCCCACACACACGCAGCACACACACAGCTCACACACGCACGCAGCTCACACACATGCAGCATCACACACACAGTATCACACATACACACGCAGCATCACAAACGCAGCTCACAAACACATGCAGCTTTGACACAAATGCATCACATACGCAGCCTTCACACACACACACACACAGCCATCACACACACACGCAGTCATCACACACACACACGCAGTCATCACACACACACCCATCACACACACACACACGCAGCCATCACACACACACACCCAGCCATCACACACACGCAGCCATCACACACACACACCCAGCCATCACACACACACACACACCCAGCCATCACACACACACACACCCAGCCATCACACACACACCCAGCCATCACACACACACACCCACAGCCAGGTTGGCACTAGGAGGGTGCTGGCTGGCACTGTTAGAGGTGTTACAGTGCTACCTGTGGATGGAGAGGTGCATGGACACACTGCACTATCTGGTTTGCAGGCTTCTCCCTGCCGCCCCTTATCCGCCATACACAATGCATGCCGGTGTGTGCCGGTAATGATGACCGCCTCCCTCCCCCTCACACGCCGCTGCCGCCTCCGAGTGACACAAGGACCAGACTCTGCGCCTCAGCATCGGGTACGTACCACAGATTCCCGCGCATGCGCGTTGCGGTGCGTGGTGGGGGAGACACCAGGCTGGAGTCGGCGCCGCGCACGCAGCTGGTCCCTCCTTCCCCGATCTCCTGGCCCAGATTTACTAAACAAAGGCTGCAGAGTGTGATCATGCCGGCCGCTTACGTCACTGACCCCGCCCGGAGTGCGGGACTAGTCCTAATCGTCTCTACGTCCCGGAAGTGGGCGGGGCTTCACCGGCGGCCGCAAATTCGGGATTTTAAATGCCCGAAGCGGGACAGCGGGACCCCGGTGCCAAAGCGGGACTGTCCCGCTGAAATCGGGACGGTTGGGAGGTATGGGTTTCCCATGACTTTACAGTACAATGTAAACCTATGGGAAACAAAAAACACAGTGCACATGCTGTGGAAAAAAACGCACGGAAACGGAGCGGTTTACATTCCACAGCATGTCACTTTCTGCGCATTCCGCAGCGGTTTTACACCTGCTCCATAATAGAAAACCGCAGGTGTAAAACCACAGTGAAATTCGCAGAAAAACTGCAGTAAATCCTCGATAAATCTGCGGCAAAAACGCAGCGTTTTTTGCTCTGCAGATTTATCAAATCCACTGTGGAGAAATCCGCAGGGGACCATTATACGTGTGCACATACCCTAATTAGTGTTACACCATGCTTCAGTGCTGGAGTCAGGATTTGAGTTACATTAGTCCCAAATAAAGATCTAGTTTACTGGCCTCATCCATGCCATATACTGTATATAGTATGTATCGGAGGAGCAACTTAGCAGATTGTGGACTGAGGAGGATTCAGGACAGGAACACTACAGAAAGGAGGATGGATCACTTGTTGCTGCTGAGGGTAGCGTAAGTAATATAAAGTTATTTTAGGCACAACCTGTGGTGAGATCTAGTACAGCTCCAATCCTATAAAGTTACGCTGGTGTCACACTTACATATTTCGCAGTCTGTGTGATAATGGATGCACACGGATCCGTTTTAGTCTCCATTGGACTTTCAGTGGTGACAGATGGGACTTTGCGTGTGCATCCAGCTGTCTCCGTTTTCCCACTGATCCGTGTATCTGCATATTTTACCAGATGCACAAAAACGCAACTTTTTGCAGTTTTGTGTTGTATGAAAAACACACAGGCACAGGGACACGGACGGATCTGTGGTTACACGTCTGGAATTACCATGGAGCACGGATCTAGGACAACCTAGAACCATATCTCCCAACTTTTGAAGATGGGAAAGAGGGACAAAGTTTGCGGCACACCACGGCAAATTTTAGGCCACACCTCTGACCACACCCATTCATAATTAGTCACACCCATATCCACATCCAAACTTCACCCATTTAGCACTGCTGATCACACTGTTTCATATACAATAATTATAAACAAAAAAATATGGCCACACCGTGCTCCATACTGTATAATGGCCACACATGATGCTCCATACTATATGATGACCACACATGATGCTCCATACTGTATAATGGCCGCACATGATGCTCCATACTGTATAATGACCGCACATGATGCTCCATACTGTATAATGACCCCACACGATGCTCCATACTGTATAATGACCCCACATGATGCTCCATACTGTATAATGACCGCACATGATGCTCAATACTGTATAATGACCGCACATGATGCTTCATACTGTATAATGACCGCACATGATGCGCCATACTGTATAATGACTGCACATGATGCTCCATACTGTATATTGTCTGCACATGATGCTCCATACTGTATAATGACCCCACATGATGCTCAATACTGTATAATGACCGCACATGATGCTCCAACCTGTATAATGACCGCACATGATGCTCAATACTGTATAATGACCGCACATGATGCTCCATACTGTATGACTGCACATGATGCTCCATACTGTATAATGACCGCACATGATGCTCCATACTGTATATTGGCCGCACATGATGCTTCGTACCATATAATGGCCACACATAGCTACTCCTACACACATGGCTGCGCTCCTTACACTTTGCACACACGGCTCCGCTCCATACACCTCGCACACACATGGCTCCGCTCCATACACTTCGCACACACGGCTCCGCTCCATACACCTCGTGCACACACGGCTCCGCTCCATACACCTCGTACACACATGGCTCCGCTCCATACACCTCGTACACACACGGCTCCGCTCCATACACCTCGTACACACACGGCTCCGCTCCATACACCTCGTACACACACGGCTCCGCTCCGTACACCTCGCACACACACGGCTCCGCTCCATACACCTCGCACACACACGGCTCCGCTCCATACACCTCGCACACACACGGCTCCGCTCCATACACCTCGTACACACATGGCTCCGCTCCATACACCTCGCACACACACGGCTCTGCTTCATACACCTCGCACACACGGCTCCGCTCCATACACCTCGCACACGCACGGCTCCATACACCTCGCACACACACAGCTCCGCTCCATACACCTCGCACACACACGGCTCCGCTCAATACACCTCGCACACACACGGCTCCGCTCCATACACCTCATACACACACGGCTCCGCTCCATACACCTCATACACACACGGCTCCGCTCCATACACCTCGCACACACACGGCTCCGCTCAATACACCTCCCACACACACGGCTCCGCTCCATACACCTCATACACACACCTTAATTGTGCCATGATTTGCTGTCTCATTATAGCACATGATACAGTGTCAGACTGTCACAGGGGCTTTGGCTTAGCCCTTTTATGTGTGGGGAAAAAAAGCAGCCACAATAGCGTCGTCACCCTCTCCCAGGGAGCTGCAGCTGCTCCTCCTCTGAAATGCACTGACTGGAGTGTCAGTGAGTCATCGATCTGTGACATCGACTACTCACTCACTGATCTGCATCTGTCGCTCTGCAATAACACAGCAGTGAGCACTGAGCAGCCGAGGCAAACAGAGGGAGGCTGTGAGTGTGTCCATCCCTCCCTGCTCAGCCCCAGACTCATTCCACGCACGATTACTAGCCAGGCATTATTAGCTCCAGTCCACTGGTCTGCTGCTTACATTGCTGCCGGCACCCAGGCTGTGTTCGGCTGTTACGTACCCAAACTAGAAGTGTCTCTCTCCCTCTCTGAACAGTGATGCACACTGGGAGACTCAGGAACATACGGAAGGGGAAGGGGCGTGGCCTAACAAAAGGGGGTGTGATGGCAGTTTCTCTTGCTGTCTCCGGGATCAGAGCGTCCTGCGCTGGACAGCGGGGCAAAGCATCAAATCCGGGACAGTCCCGCACAATGAGGGACGGTTGGGAGCTATGCCTAGAACCATATGATTCCATGTGCAGGGATCCGTTATGTGGAACTGAGCATGCTGGGAAGCAAGCGATGTGCTGTATGGGAAAGTGATGAAACTGTATGGGAACAGTATGCAGACATAATGTAGACTCTGTATGCTGTGCTGTCATACAGTGAGCGGCCTCACTAGAAGGCCTGTGCCCTATGTTATATTGTGCTAATAAAATGTATTGTGAGCCTGTATATAACATGGGGCTCCTGGTTAGGGGCTGCACGGGTGGGGCTGCCTTCACACTAGCGCTTTGGTGCGTTGTGATGTGTAGCAATCCTGATGCATCCTGATCCAGATTACATCCCTACACTTAACATAGGGACTCATGGACCTGCGTTTGCATCAGGATTTTTCATGTGCTCCCAAAACACAGCTTGTTGCGAATTTTGGGTGTTAAAAAAAATCTGCAGACATCCTGGTATGTGGCAGCGCATCCAAAAAACATCTGATTGTCAATGTAGATGCCTCCGAATCAGGATGCCTGCATCCAATCTGCATGTGGATGTCATAATGCGCAGGCTCGGAGAACCATTTTTTTTCCTTTCACTTTCACCAGTCTCTTTCCTCTCTCCTCTTTCCCAGAGATCAGAATTTCACATTTCCAACCAAATCCTGATCAGGATGCAGTTCCTGCGTTTGCAGAAAAAATACGGATGCAGATAAATTGTGTCCAAGAGGAAATGACTACAGCAATGTACAAAAACCGCCACATATTAGAAAGTAATACGCTAAGACTACAGCCGAGTAGCAGAGGGGCCCTGTTCGCAAGAGTGAACAATCTGAGCAAACAGCAATGCTAAAAACACCGTCTGTAGTGCTTCACTAGATACTTATACAGGTGTATCATGAGGCTGCCACTGTACAGGCAGAGACCTGGAACCATGACAGTGTAAAACGTATTTCTATTTAAAAAAAAGAGCCGGTTCGTGAGCCGAAAGAGCCGGCTATTTATAGTGAGCGGAGCCGAATGAACCGGATCACGCAAAAGAGCCGGACTGCCCATCACTAGCGTGAAACTGAAACCCGCACTAACTCCTGCATCCTGCGGGCAGCAAGCATTAACCCATCCCTTTCCTTGTCACAATTATTTTTGCTTTTGCCTGACAGCATTCAATGAGTCACAATTTTTTTTTTTAATGTTCACTTCAGGCTTTTATTTTGTTCCAGCAAAATACTACTGAAGATCGTAGAAAGACGGTTACAGCTTTACTTTGACAAAGATCTGCCAGAGGAACAAGTAGGATTCCGAGCAGGCAGAGGAAGAAGAGATGTAATTGCTTACAGTGAATAATGGAAAAGGCCAAAGAGTACAGCTAGGAGATCTATTTTTCCTTGGTTTACTACAACAAAGCCTTCAACTATGTTGATCACCAGAACCTTTGGAATATTATAAAGAATGTGGGTGTGCCGAACAATCTGATCAGCCTCATTAGGAACATTGACCAAAAAAGTAACAGTCTGACAAATGAACAGAAAACGGCATGGTTTAACCCTTTCACGACATGCGCCGTACATGAGCCCAGATCTTTTCCAGCACATGTCGGCTGATTCATTCAGCTGACATGTGCCCTCTAACAGTCGTGGGTGGAATCGCAATCCATCCATGGCGGTTAACCTGTTAAATGCCGCTGTCAATCTCTAACAGTGGCATTTAACACAATCGCGCTGGAAGCGCGTCACTAATCCCACCCATCGGCACCCGTGTCAGTGAAGCCCTGATTTGTGTAGTTCAAGCGATCGGGTGATCACCGTTTCTAGTCTTTAACGGAGACTATTGAAGCACGTGCAAAGTAAAAAAAAAATTTGAAAAAATATAAAAGTTTAAATTCGCCCCCCTATTCGCCCCATTCAATATAAAACTATTTAAAAAATACACATATTTGGTATCGCCTCATTCAGAATTGCCAGATCTGTCAACATATAAAAAGATACAGAAATTGTCCACGGCACTCGAGGCTCCTGGGTGGTGCTCAAGTAAGGTATCCAACCCGTTAATGAATAAATAATAAACTTGGCACTCAAGAGTTCTTTTTGTAAGATGAAAAAGAATAGCAGTTCGTTTATTGGTGCAACCAGTTCAGTAATTGATGCTTTATAAACGTTTTCGGTCACAAGACCTTCATCAGAAACATCACATATGAAACTGAAATACATAATTTTACAAAGAAAGCCGTATGTTACAAAATATGGATCACATAAAGAGGACCAGTATATGCACACAGGTGAAACGAATAAAAATCCGATGGGTGCTGGTTCTGGAAAAATATACAAATGTGTCATATAAAAGACAACAAATAGGTGGTGACAACCGTGGCGGTAGGAACGAATCCAGACGTGCTGCGTGAGTCGTAGAATTTCTCAAGCTCAAGAGAAAACTGTGAGTATGGATAAGGAGAAAATGCAGGGTAAAGCATAATAACTGTATAAAGTTACCCAAATGAGCCCCAATGTCCAACAAAGGATACTAAGTAGCAAGTGATGATGGGTGCTGGGCCGTGGTATTGGGAACGAGAGTGCACAATGAGCACCTAAAAGGAGAAAGTGAGATTGTGAGTCTATCAGCCTATCCCAATCAAAACCATATAGCAAAGTAATAGTCTATACAGGTGATAGTGTATATGGACCTATACGTAATAGAATGAATGAATGCTGTCCAGACCTGCTGCTGCCACAGTGTAGAAAATAGTGAAGAAAGGCATGCCCCTAAACTGTATAAACATATAAATGTAGTACCTGGAAGCAGGGTAGCAACCATATATAGGCACAAGAGGCCTGCGCATAAGTATAACCGGGCAGATTGACCTGAGGAATATGAGGGCAGATGGTTACCGCCTGCAGGGAGACAGCGGACCGTGGGTAATAGTGACATATATGGAGAGGTAGAGCAGGTTACCTGGAGGCTCCTGGGGAGACAATAGGGTAGGGCGCACTGGGGAAGCGAGGGTCCCGCTGTAAAGAGCTTGCGCTGGAAGATAAATGCACAGTGGGAAACCTCCCTTAGTAATGTGCATATAGCGATAATGGAGAGTGAGGCCCCACGTTTATTACCTTGTAGCATCCAGGTCCAGGGAACGCCGTATAGCTGGTAGAGCCGGAAGACGCTGAATGCCAGCGTTACTTCCGGGTATAAGAGCGCCCTGTTAGCAGGTCATGTGACCTGCCGCATCAAGAACCATGTGATCGCGGCTGAGAGCCGCAGTTGCGCAGAGCTAATAGATGCTAGGAGGCAGGGGAGAGGGCTGTACTGCGCCTGCGGGGGTGCCGCAGTTGCGCAGAGCTAATGGATGCTAGAAAGCAGGAGTGAAGGCTATACTACGCCTGCGTGGATGCCGTGTAGACAGCGATGGCATATAATAGTGTGATTGTAAAGCCCGGACATAATGGTGAATGGCAGCAAGCAGTAAAGGTAGTACAGGACTGGCAATAAGGTGCCAAATATAGTGACAGGACTGGCAATAAGGTGCTAAATATAATGGCATGGTATGTATAGAGAAACAAAAAGAATAGCAGTGTATATATACTCTACCACAAGTGGTGACACCGGTGCCCAGTGAAGTGTTAACGATTCTAAGAGAAATAAAAAGAACACAGTATTAGACAAAAATGCACAACATTCTGAAAGATACATGTTGCAAGGATAAAATAGAGCCCCAATACAATAAATCATTGGCATCATAAAAAAGCCGAGACATCATAGTCCCTATTGAGTCCCTTGGGTTCCAAGGTCTGCAGCGTGAAAATCCAAAAAGCCTCCCTCCTTTTTAGTGTCTTAATGCGGTTCTGGCCCCGCCTGGGGGGATCAATTTGCTCCAGAACCTGGAATCTGAGTTGGGAAATATTATGATTTTTTTCAACAAAATGGTGGGGCAGGGGGAGATGGGTCTTCTTACAACGAATAGTCGATTTGTGTTGGGACACCCTGTCCCGAACTGTTTGTGTGGTCTCTCCCACATAGGCCAGCCCACACGGGCATTTGATGAGGTATACTACAAATGAAGATTCACATGTGTAAAAGCCACGGATGGGTATGGCCCTACCTGTATGGGGATGAAACACTGAGGGACCTTTCTGCACATGACTACACTGAAGACAACTGAGGCAAGGGAAGGTACCGCACTTTTGGGTTTGTAGGAAAGACTGCCTGGGAATAATAATGTCCGAACCTACATCTGCTCTGACCAATTTGTCCTTAAGATTTTTAGCACGTCTGAAACAAGACAGGAAGGGTACTCTAAATTCTGGAATTTGTGAATAACTTTTTGAAAGAATACTCCAATGCCTCCTAATGGTCGATTGTACCAGGCGAGAGAATGGATGAAAGGTTGTGACAAAAGGGATTCTTTTACATCCGTCAGTGGATTTTCTAGATGTCATGTCTTGTTTGGCCTTTGTAAGGATCCCCTGTGGATAACCCCTGGCTATAAACTTATGTTCCATTTCAATCAATCTCATTCTCTTGGTATCCTCATTGGAAACAATTCTGTTGACCCTGAGAAATTGTGACTTGGGGATGGAGTTTTTTATGGATGGAGGATGACAGCTGCTAAAGTGTAGTAGCCCATTCCTATCAGTGGGTTTGGTGAATAAATCAATACCGAGGGAGCCCCCTCTGTCACGAAAAATTAACGTATCCAAGAAGCTGATCTTATTTGTGTCATGTTGGATGGAAAATTTAAGTTCAGGCCAGATGTGATTGATGTGATCATCAAACAATAGGAGTGACTCAAGAGGTCCATCCCATATGCAAAAGATGTCATCTATATATCTCCGCCAGATTTTACAGTGAGATATGAATAAGGGATGGCTGTAGACAAAATCATTTTCGAAGGCTGCCATATACGCGATAGCGTATGGAGGCGCTACGTGTGAGCCCATTGCTGTGCCCTGCTGCTGGACATAAAAGGTATCTTGGAACATGAAGTAGTTCTCTGTGAGTACTAGTTTCAGGAGATCGGCACAGAGGTGCCGGATTTTCATGTCCACCCTAGCTTCACTCAAAAGTCTATCAGTGGCTGCTAAGCCCTTTTCATGGACTATGGCCGTATATAGGCTATTAACATCCCAAGTTATCAGGAAGCATGTGGAGGGTAGGGGGCCCAAAGATCTGATTATTTGAATAAAGTCATTAGTATCCAGCAGAAAAGAACGGGTGGTTTTAACCAATGGAGTGAGAATTTTTTCCAGCACAATAGCTAATGGTGACAGGATAGAGTCTGTTAGTGAAACAATTGGACGTCCCGGTGGTTTAACCAGTCGCTTATGTATTTTGGGCAAAATATAAAAAATTGGTGTGATCGGGTCTATTTTGATGAGAAAATCCCTTATTTTGTTGTCAATAGTGCCCGCCTGAAAGTGATATTCCACAACTGGTTTGATTTTTTTGGACTAACTGATTAAGTGGATTGAGAGTTACTTTTTTATAAACTGATGTATCATGAAGTTGCCTAAAGACCTCCTCAAAATAATCAGATTTGTCCATAATCACTGTGGCCCCGCCCTTATCCGCTGGTTTTATTATGAGTGAGTTATCCGATGTAAGTTGCTCCAAGGAAAACTTCTCTGACCGTGAAAGATTGGGTTGGAAATTAAACCTCCATGCTTGAGCTGTGCTGTGAGGTCACACAAAGAAATCTAACGCTGATTGGCTGAATTGCAGCCAATCAGTGTTTACACTGCTGTCCAGGGCTTTGTTGTTGAAGAGGAGCAGAGATATGCAGCACAGGAGACAGGTGACTGCGGCCCGGCCTGATCAGCTGTTGTGTGACTGTCTCCTCTCAGACTCAGCCTCACAGTCAGCTGTTCCTCTGACTGTGCTGGCTGAAGTGAGGGTCGGCACTCTGCACACACAGCTCTCCTGGCAGAGTAATGGCAGCGGCAGCAGGTGATGTGAAGGAGCTGCTCCTGCACTTCCCATCACCTGTGCAGTCTGCCAGCCGCTGCCGGCTATATAATATAGTGCGCACTGCTCGGCACAGCTATGAGCATGCAGGGCAGGCACAAAGGAAGGAGGCAGGGGCTGGGGGCGGGGCCCACCGGAGGATTCTCCGGTGTCCCGGTGCCCCAGTCCGACCCTAGCCCCACTGTAAATGCAGGGAAAAAAAATGGAGATCGGCATTATTTCAGCACAGATCTATCCCCCGCCCCCCCTCCGCCCACTATACACTGAAACAGTCTATTAACATTGATAAACAGTTTTAATGTGAAAATCAAGCTAGGCTTTTGGTGAACGAACAGTTATTGAACAGAAACTCGAACAGCCGAATTTTAAGCAAATTGTTTGAGTTCGTCGAATGACTCAAACACCGCCCAAAACAGCTCGAATTTGAAATTGGCGAACAGTTCGACTTGAACACCGCTCATCTCTACTTGTAATGACCTGGAGAATCATAATGGCAGGTCAGTTTTAGCATTTAGTAAACATGTTAAAATAAAAATCTCAAAAAAACTATTGTGGAATTGCACTTTTTTTGCAATTTCACAGCATTTAGAATTTTTTTTTCCTGTTTTCCAGTACACTATATGGTAAAACCAATGATGTCATTCAAATGTACAACTCGTCTTCCAAAAAAACAAACCATCACATGGCCATAATGGCCAAACAATAACAAAAGTTATGGCTCTGGGAAGAAGGGTAGCTAAAAACAGAAACACAAAAATGGAAAATGGCCCTGGGGTGAAGGGGTTCAATTAGAGCGAAGCCTCAGACAAGCCTGCATACTGTCACCATTTATCTTCAATTTATATGCAGAAGCTATATTCAGGAAGGGTGTACTTGCTGAAAATGAAGGAATCAAAAATGTTGGACGAACCATCAACAATTTTATATACCCAGACAATACAACATTTATAGCAACAAACGTAGATGTAATGAAGTAATTACTACGGAATGTCAAGACGGAAAACTTGAACATGGAACTGCTCAACACAAAGAAGACAAAGATATTGACTACTGCCAGGTACTACTGAGACACATTTGAGATGGACTTGACAAACTGGAAGTTGTGAAGGACTTCAACCTACTCGGATCAATGATCACTCAAGATTCAGCAACAACACCAGAAATCAATAGAAGAATAGCTATGAGCAAATAAAAAATGAAGTCACTGGACAAGGTCTTCAAATTAAGGAACATTTCACTGGTGACAAAGGCACGGCACGTACATAGTCTAGTCTTTTCTGTAGTAACATATGGATGTGAAACCTGGATGATTAAGAAAAAAAGCAGAAGAAGAATTGGTGCCTTCAAAATGTGGCGCTGGAGAAGGATGTTGTCAATACCATGGATGGCCAGAAGAACATATCAATTTTGGAACAAATCAAGCTAAACATATAACTCACAGCAATTATCATCAAGCTAGAACTTGCCTAGAAGAAAGCAATCACTGGAGAAGAACATCATGGTCAGAGGAATAGAAAGAACGAGGTGAAGAGGAAGACCAACAACCTGCTGATTAGATACTATCAAGACAACGGTGGGGAAGACCCTGATGGACCTATCTAGACTTGCACAAGATCTTTCCTCCATCCAGTCGACAAGGCCCGAGATCGAGCTGAAGGCCGCTAATACATAGATTTTGTTTAGATATTAATGTAGGGTAAATGTTAAGATTGATTTTTAGAAGGGAAGAATGGGTAAAAAATATTTAGACTTGAACCAGCACCTATTATTATTATTTATGATTATAGCACCTTTTATTCCATGGTGCTTTACATGTGAGGAGGGGTGTACATAAAAACAAGTACAGTACAATACAAGTCACAATGGTACAGGAGGAGAGAGGACCCTGCCCGCGAGGGCTCACAATCTACAAGGGATGGGTGAGGATACAGTAGGTGAGGATAGAGCTGGTCGTGTGGTGGCTTGGTCGATCGATGGTTACTGCAGGTTGTAGGCTTGTCGGAAGAGGTAGGTCTTCAGGTTTTTTTTTAAGGTTTCGATGAATTGTTATTTGATTGGTTCTGTGTGCTTCTCCATACTTGTGCAGGCGCTCACTGGTACTTATTATATTCACTAGTCTGGTCCATAAATAAAGTTAAAGTAGCGCATATTGCAATTTTTAAACATGGATCTTAGGTGTGCACATAGGCTAACGTTGGTCCGCATGATGTCTGTGCACAGTCCCTCCTGGTTCTGACCTTGTTACTTGACCATTCCTTCCAACCTAACTGACTGTGTAAATCTTGAAGTCCAGATTCCTGTAAAGGGGTTGCAGGGTGAAGGCCAGGACTGCCCCTGGAATCTGGTAAACAGAGTGGTTTGTGCTAAGCCTGTCTGTGGTAGACATTTTTTTAGCTGGCCGGCGAACACTAATAGAGCTGATGATGATCTGTAGAAAGTCTCCTCCTGTTCTGCATAGAAACACTCCCATATTGTAGAACGCTCCCGTAGTTAGTGCTTTGAAGTAAGTGTAAAAGAGTCATATTGAGCAATCACAGGATATGATATGGTTGTGACTACATTTCCACACAGAGTGCCATGACAACCATAGACCGCTTTAACCCTTTATCCACCGATGAAAAGTGTTTGTTTATTTTTGTCTTCCATCATTTTTAAGAATATTAACAAAAGTCCTCTGGTCCTGCCATAAGTGAAAACCAGTAAAAATCTAAATTCCTGCATTCTATTGAAGTCTATGGAGAGCAGAGGCAGGAACACAGAGACAGAAGGTGCAGTAGTTTTCTACCAATTGTTTATCTTACACCCCATGTCTGAATTTACATCTACACTGCTGAGTACTGCAATTAAATGTCCTCCACGCTGTTCCTTCTGAAAATCTAATAGAGAGGGGATAGCAGGAATCATTAAATAAAAAACTATATACTCTACATTGTTTGTACCTCACATTGCATAACAAAAAGACAAAAGGAAAATATTTAGAAATCATCAAAGGCGCCATTAACCCCAAGGTGACAAGTATATATACAGTTCCAATGCCAAGTACTTAGCTCTTCCAACTGTACATATACAAAGCTGGGAACAAGCTCAGGTGCTGTGCTTGGCTTTAGCAGCCATTTTTCTTCAACAGACTCCATTTAAAGGGTTTGTCTCATTCTCATAGGTGTGTAAAAATTCAAAGTGCATGTAAAAATGAGAAACATTGCTATTTCACAGTTATTAAAAATCGTATCCGTTTTGAAGAATGGAGGAATTTTTAGCTCTGTAGTTTACCCATCGTTGCCCGAGTTACCAGTTACTTCTGCAGTTTCAGAGGTGGCCTGTCTCTTAGGCTACTTTCACACTAGCGTCGGGCCGAGGTCCCCGACGCTAGCGTTGTCCCCGCCGCACAACGGGGGCAGCGGATGCATTTTTCCAGCGCATCCGCTGCCCCATTGTGAGGTGCGGGGAAGTGCGGGGAGGTGGGGGCGGAGTTCCGGCGGAGTTCCGGCCGCGCATGCGCGGTCGGAAAAAGCGGACCGTCGGGAGCAAAAAACGTTACATGTAACGTTTTTTGCTCCCGACGGTCCGCCACAGCACGGCGCAACCGTCGCAGGACGGTTGCGACGTGTGTCATTGCGTCGCAAATGCGTCGCTAATGTTAGTCAATGCAGAAAAAACGCATCCTGCAAGCACTTTTGCAGGATGCGTTTATTCGGCAAAACGACGCATTTGCGACGTAATGCAGTTAACGCTAGTGTGTAAGTAGCCTTATGCAAAGTAATATCTCTGGCTGCTTGACGGCAGCTGTGAGAACCACCTCTTATGTGCCGACATCCGCAGCTCTTTTTTTTTATTACCCGGCCTAGCATGACATCATCGTTGCGGAGAGACAAAAGTGTGATGATTGGCTAATCAAGAGAGGAGCCGCAGTTTCCATCGAGTATGAGGCTGTTCTCAAGGCACTGATTCCCAGTGACTGCAGACTTGTGAATCCTTCCAGCGCACAGTTTGCTGTGAGGATTCTCCGCTGTCAGAGCTGGGAACAGCGGTCACGTGACCTCAAGCATGCGATATCCAAACTCCTGGCCAGAACCTGACTAGCCTCATGCAATTTACTAATATCGAAAAACAGTCTAGTCCAGTTCTGGCCAGGAGTTTGCATATCACATAGGTACTTGGGTTGACAGCGTAGAATCCTCACGGCTCTAAGACCATGCACTGGGAGGATTCACAAGTCTGCAGTCACAGAGAGTGCATACTTGTCATTTTAGACCAGATAACACCTTTAATCCCTTCACAACATATGACGTACTTATAATTGTTGATAAGAAAATATGTTCTCAGTTGTAGACATTGTTTTAATAAGTTTCAAGGTCGGCCCGCGACTTTGTCCAAATTTTTAATTTTGGCCCTCTGTGTATTTGATTTTGACATCCCTGTCTTAGACAGAAGCATGAAACTCCACATGAACAGAACTTTATTTGCTTTTTGCCCGGGATATCTGTTTGGGGTAAAAATATCTGCAAGCATGGCCGCTCATAGCTTTCGTTCATTCAGTATGGCATCAGCAGAGTTAATATTGTCCTCCCATCCCCCTTGCCAAGTCTGTAAACACATTAGGCACTCCCATAATCAGCTGATCTCACAGTTTATGCAATCTTTGCATTGGCCACAGATTGGATCCCCAGCACACACCTTCCTGAGACACTCACATGTGTAAGTACCTCATTCAGTGCGCTGTTTGGGGGTCTCGATAGTGAAGTAACGGGACAGAAGTGCATCTATCATTTGATGTAAGTCCATGTCCTTAGACCCCCACCGATTAGTAAGAACTCTGCTCAGAAGTATGCAGCTCTACAGCGAATGAACTCGTGGATTTATTATTGAGTCCATACAATGTACTGTGCAAGCAGTTACCTATTGCTAAACACTTTTCTAGCCCTGTATACTACATGAATAGTATGAAAATTAGCATATTACAAAGGCTTTTCATATCAAAGAGAAACAAAAAGGCCTGGGAATATTTTAAAATTTACTATTTTAGAAATACAAATTTATCACAGATATTGCGAGGACATCAGGAATCTGGCCCAGAGATAACAAGGGTTTCAGGAATCTGGTCCAGAAATAGCGAGGGCATCAGGAATCTGGTCCAGATAAAGTGAGAGTATCAGGAATCTGGTTGAGAGATAGCGTGGGTGTCAGGAATCTTGTCCAGAGATAACAAGGGTATTAGAAATCTGGTCCACCTAAAGTGATGTCATTCGGAAACTGGTCCACTTACAATTAGAGTATCAGGAACCTAGTCCAGAGATAACGAGGGCATCAGGAATCTGATCTAAAATGGTGAGAGCATCAGGAATCTAGTGCAGATATAATAAGGTATCAAAGAATCTGGTCCAGAGATAGTGACGGTATCAGGAATCTACGAGGGGAGTTCATTAAAGATTTCCCCTGACCCACTTATATTTATCACAGGATGCTGAAACTGCACATGTGTAATGATATAAGTTTCTATAGGTTACGTGCCAATTTGCATCTCAAAACTGATAACGGTCTTGATTTTACAGGTGCTGAAGTGGTGTGAGGTTTGATAATGGACCCAGTGCACTACAGAGCAGTCATCCAGTTCCTTTACTTGAAAGGCCGCACACCAAAGGAGACGCTCGATGAGATGAAAGATGTTTATCATGATGATTCCCCATCATATAATGTAGTCAAGAACTGGCATCGTCAATTCAAATGTGGTTGGACTTTGGTGCAAACAGCTCCAGTTCCAGGGCGACCCTACTCTGCTATTGATGAACACACCATCCAGCAAGTGGAGGTCGCCAGTTTGGAAAATCACCGTGTAACCATTCGCCACTTAGCCCTAAATGTGAAGATTAGTGTGGGGTCCATGAAAAAACCATCCAAGACCATCTTCACTTGACATAAGGTATCCACGAGCTGGGTTCCCCAGCTGCTCACACCTTTCCAGAAGCAGGAACAAGTTGAATGCTCTCAGGCTCTATTGACGATGTGCCATGGAAACCAGGAGGATTTTTTCAACTGACTGATCACACAGGATGAAAGCTGGGTCCATCGCTATGATCCTGAGACTAAAGCCCAGTTGATGCAATGGAAGCATCATGACTTACTGCCTCCAAAGAAGGCAGGTGCCAACCCTCGGCAGGCAAGGCCATGCTCACAGTATTTTGGGAATAGCAGGGAGTATTATTGATGGATTTCCTAGCAAAGGGTACCATAATCACTAGGGCATACAATGCTTCACTGCTGCGGAAATTGCTGGAGGCCCTCAAAACCAAGAGACATGGCATGCTCACCAAAGGTGTCCTCCTTCTGCAAGACAGTGTACCAGTTCGCAACTCACATGTTGCCCAAATGGAAGCATGCATCTGTGGCTTTGAAATTCTACCACATCCCTCTTATTTACCTGACCTCGCACCATCGGACTTCCATCTCTTTCCAACAATAAAGTTATTTTTGAAGGGCAAGCATTTTTCAGATGATGAGACTTTGATTTCCAAAGTCACAAGGTGGCCTTTGGAGTAACCGGTCGACTTCTACAAGCGAGGTGTTTCCAGATGCTTTAAGAGATGAGAGAAGTGTGTGTCCCTAGGTGGCACCTATGTAGAGAAGGACTAATAACTGTGCCAAGTTTCATTGTGCTCAATCCACAGGAAGTGGGTAAGGGGAAATCTTTAATGAACGCCCTTCGTAGTCCAGAGATAACATGGGCATCAGGAATCTGGTCCAGAGATAAGGAGGGCATCAGGAATTGGGCCCAGAGATAGGGAGAGCATCAGGAATCTGGTCCAGAGTTAGTGAGGGCATCAGGAATCTGGTCAATAGATGTCAAGGGCATCAGGAATCTGGTCCAGAGATGGTTAGGGCATCATGAATATGGTCTGGAGATGGTGAGGGCATCAGGAATCTGGTCTAGAGTTAGCGAGGGTGTGAGGAATCTGGTCCAGAGACAGTGAGGGCATCAGGAATTGGGCCCAGAGATAGTGAGGGCATCAGGAATATGTTCTAGACATGGTGAGGGCATCAGGAACCTGGTCTAGAGATGGTGAGAGCATCAGGAATTTGATGCAGATATAACAAGGATATCAGAGAATATGATCCAGAGACAATGAATGTTTCAGGAATCTGTTCCAGAGATAATGAGGGCATCAGGAATGTGGTCTATAGATATGATATAACAAGGATATCAGAGAATCTGATCCAGAGATGATTAAAGGGAACCTGTCACCCCCAAAATCGCTGGTGAGGTAAGCTCACCGGCATCAGGGGCTTATCTACAGCATTCTGTAATGCTGTAGATAAGCCCCCGATGTTACCTGAAAGAGGAGAAAAAGACGTTAGATTATACTCACCCAGGGGCGGTTCCGCTGCTGGTCCGGTCGGATGGGTGTCTCCGGTCTGCTCCGGCGCCTCCCATCTTCATTCCATGACGTCCTCTTCGGGTCTTCGCGCCGCGGCTCCGGCGCAGGTGTACTTTGTCTGCCCTATTGAGGGCAGAGCAAAGTACTGCAGTGCGCAGGCGCCGGAAAGGTCAGAGAGGCTCGACGCCTGCGCACTGCAGTACTTTGCTCTGCCCTCAACAGGGCAGGCAAAGTACGCCTGCGCCGGAGACGCGGCGCGAAGACCCGAAGAGGACGTCATGGAATGAAGATGGGAGGCGCCGGAGCGGACCGGAGACACCCATCCGACCGGACCAGCAGTGGGACCGCCCCTGGGTGAGTATAATCTAACGTCTTTTTCTCATCTTTCAGGTAACATCAGGGGCTTATCTACAGCATTACAGAATGCTGTAGATAAGCCCCTGATGCCGGTGAGCTTACCTCACCAGCGATTTTGGGGGTGACAGGTTCCCTTTAAGGTTTCAGGAATCTGTTCCAGAGATAATGAGGGGATCAGGAATCTGGTCAATAGCTGTCGAGGGCATCTGGAATCTGGTCCAGAAATTGTCAGGGCATCAGGAATCTGTTCGAAAGATGGCGTCGGCATTAAAACGGTGTTCCTGATATAGCAAGGATATCAAATATCCAAACTTGCATCAGTTCAGGCACAGTAAGACTATCACACTGGTTATCTAAACCAAGTAGAGATTTACTCTTTGAGCTCAATCAATTTTTTTTCATGACTTTATTACAGCTGGCTTCTGTTGTTTTGTAATTATTTATACACGTATAAAGTACATGTGTGCCATTCTTGAGAAATTGTGTTATGCCATGCCTTAGGAAAACCCTTAAATTGTCTTGAAAGCTTGCTTTGTAAAAGCAAATATTTTATTTTTGTTAGACAAGGTTACTATTTTGTTTTTCATAGGCCTCATTAACATGTCGTGACCACAGTGCATACTCTTTTTGGCAATGCCACGCTGCATTGCTGCGATTTTCAAAAATCTCTGCAAAATGAAGCAGTATAACCGGGATTCGATGTATGAATGCAGCCGTACTGACAGCAATCGGCACCACAGGGCTTGGAGCCAATTATCCAGGACACTTATGGACTCTGAACTCTGAAGAGGAGGTTCCCTCCTTCCCTGTGCACTCTGAGGGCTAACTTCCCTGTACACCTACTGCCATTACCCAGGCAGGCGTTACTTATTAGCAGTTATTACAGTTCTTCCTGGAGACAAGGTTCACAATAAGTTCAAAACTGAAACGATAACGAAATAAAAAGTCTCTTTGTAAACTGACATCCAGTAGATAGAAAAGATGGCGATTGGGAGCCCTCAGGAGACTGAATCAGGAACTAAACGTTTCTAATGTTTTTGGATATTTCATTGCCCTTAAATGTAAAAGCAGATGGGTCTCACGTTCCCGAGTGGAGAGCAGCTCAGGATACCGGAGCGCACAAAGCGGTATGTGTGCTCCTGCCTCCTCGGCTGTGCTCCTCTAGGGGAAGGTTTTGCGCGAACTGTGGGGGTCACGAGAGCCAGACCCAACGAACCTGCTTGCAATTTCAAGGGCAATGAAATATTCCAAAACATTAACTTTTTCTTTAACACCTTATAATGGTTGACTGAAAAGATTTACTGCACAGGACTGAAATTATTACACACATCGGTGGGGTGCAGAGTCAGCCTCCCCACAATCTGACATTAATGGCCTGTCTTAATGAGAGCCATGCTTTCCAACTCTCTCCAAATGTCTGGGAGGTGCCCAGATAAGGAACTTACCTCCTAGATATCCCAGAGCAGTGGGCACATCTGGAACCCAGTGGTTCTACAAGAGTCCCTGTGCGCTCTTGGTGTGATCTATCATTAGACGGAGCCCTAATGTCCATCATGCATTCGGGAGCGGAAAACAAGGAGTGAAGGGAGGAGGAACGGGTGTCAAAGATGTAGTCTCAAAAGGAGCAAGGTTATTTCACTAAATCTTCCCACAAGCATCTACCTTCCAGGCAGGTAAGTTTCAATTTATTAGGATAGGCCATCGACTTTAGTGAGGAGTGGCTACAAGAACGTCCCAGGAGGACCCAGAACTCGTGCTGCCTACATATTCCCTACATAATTAGGGGAAGACTTTGTATTTGTCTCTCTCTGCTGACTACATGCAGGCAAACAGAAGAAACAAAAGAAAAACAGAGCAGCCATGAAGTTCCACATAAAATTCAAGTTTATTAAACAATGTTAAAACCACCAGATACAGTACAGTGATGCATAAAAGGAGAGAAAAAAGGTGTGCTCCTAACAGCCAAAACGGGCGGGATCACCCACACTGAACCTGCCTGATTATAGCAATATGCCGTTGTAATGTAAGACCAGGGGGAAGGAGCTGCCCGCTCCGAAACGCGCGTCGGGCTCGGTCACCCATCCATCCTGTCGGTCTTGCATATGCCAGGTACGTCCTCAATCTGAGTAGTTACCGTGTCCTGTACTGCGGCATTGTGCCAATATTGTTATGTTCAGCAGTTATGGTCTTACATTACAACGGCATAGTGCTATATTCAGGCAGGTTCAGTGTGGGTGATCCCACCCGTTTTGGCTGTTAGGAGCACACCTTTTTTCTCTCCTTTTATGCATCACTGTACTGTATCTGGTGGTTTTAACATTGTTTAATAAACTTGAATTTTATGTGGGACTTCATGGCTGCTCTGTTTTTCTTTTGTTTCTTGTGCTATGTTTGGTAGCTGGTCCCTATTGGTCCTTTATGCATATTTAGTACTGATTAGCCCCAATTTTGTGGAGTCGTACTTTTGTATGCTGTTTCAATATGCTTGCTTCAATAATATTTCTATGCAGGCAAACAGGACAGACAGGAATGTTCAGTGAATGTTATGACTTTCCCTCTCGCAGAGAACTTAGCAGGAGGCCATTATACTTCACATACAGCTGCCAGGAGATTGGTGTGGCCACCTAGTGTTCACTTTGAGCAAAAATGTATAAAAAAAAAAGGATACTACTGCCCCCTGGTGACAGCTTTTCAGATAGTCTTAGCATGCTTAGTGGTCCGCTAAAAGGGAATGTGTTGCAATTTTGGATTTTTGCATCAATAATTATTATTTAATCCTTTATTTTAAGAATATTTTTTCTGCAGCCGCTGGGGGGGATGCCATTTTTATTTGCTTGTGTGTGTCTGAGCACAATGCCTACACACCACAAATACAGCAGTGCCAGGCCATAGGAGATGCCGCTGGTGTACGACCGCAACTCCTAAACTGTGGGTGCCTTGGCTGTGAACTAGACATGCTCCATGGGCTGTGTAGTTCACAGCTGGTATGTAGTCATGTATCTAAGCCCGTTATGCCTAATGCAGTCTGGTGAGCAGTGTATCTAAGCCTGTCATGTGTGATGCAACCATGTATCTAAGCCCGTCTTCTGTGATGCAGTCTACTGAACTGTGTATCTAAGTTCTTCATCATGTGTGATGCAGTCCAATGAGCTGTGTATCTAAGCCAGTCTTGTGTGATGCAGTCCACTGTGTATCTAAGCCAGTCTTGTGTGATGCAGTCCACTGAGCTGTGTATCTAAGTCTTTCATGGGCGGCACGGTGGCGCAGTGGTTAGCACTGTAGCCTTGCAGCGCTGGAGTCCTGGGTTCAAACCCCACCAAGGACAACATCTGCAAAGAGCTTGTATGTTCTCCCCGTGTTTGCGTGGGTTTCCTCCGGGTACTCCGGTTCCCTCCCACATTCCAAAGACATACTGATAGGGAGATTAGATTGTGAGCCCCATCGGGGACAGCGATCATAATGTGTGCAACCTGTAAAGCGCTGCGGAATATGTTAGCGCTATATAAAGAAAAAAAAAAAAAAAAAGATTGTTATTCATGTGTAATGCAGTCTGATGAGCTGTGTATCTAAACCATGCGTTGAGCCGTTCTGTGTATCTAACTCAGCCATGCGTGACAGAGTCTGCTGACCTGTGTATCTAATACTAGGGTGGGCCCGTATGACCACCGACGGAATAGTACGTCCAGCGCGCTCACGGGGGGAGCGCGGCCGATCACGGCCAGGTGTCAGCTGATTATCACAGCTGACATCCGGCACTATGTGCCAGGAGCGGTCACGGACCGCCCCCGGCACATTAACCCCCGGCACACCGTGATCAGACATGATCGCGGTGTGCCGGTGGTACAGGGAAGCATCGCGCATCTTCCCTGAGACCCCCTTGCGTTGCTGCGTGGGTCTCTTACCTCCTATCCCTGCAGGTCCCGGATCCAAAATGGCCGCGGGGCTGCATCCGGGTCCTGCAGGGATTACTTCCGGGTGCCGTGCAGGTGCTTGTAAGCCTGCACGGCTGTAAGTGAGATCGGTGATCTGACAGAGTGCTGTGCAAACTGTCAGATCACCGATCTGTGATGTCCCCCCCTGGGACAAGGTAAAAAAAAAAAATTCCACATGTGTAAAAAAAAAAAAAAAAAAAAAAAAAAAAAATCCTAAATAAAGGAAAAAAAAATATTATAAATACATTTCTTTATCTAAATAAAAAAAAATCAAACAATAAAAGTACACATATTTAGTATCGCCGCGTCCGTATCAACCCAACCTATAAAACTATATCGCTAGTTAATCCGCTTCGGTGAACACCGTAAAAAAAAAAACGAGGCAAAAGACAACGCTTTATTCTCATACCGCTAAACAAAAAGTGGAATAACACGCGATCAAAAAGACTGATATAAATAACCATGGTACCGCTGAAAACGTCATCTTGTCCCGCAACAAACGAGCCGCTATACAGCATCATCGGCGAAAAAAAAAAAAAGTTATAGTCCTGAGAATAAAGCGATACCAAAATAATTATTTTTTCTATAAAATAGTTTTTATCGTATAAAAGCGCCAAAACATAAAAAAAAGTTATAAATGAGATATCGCTGTAATCGTACTGACCCGACGAATAAAACTGCTTTATCAATTTTACCAAACGCGGAACGGTATAAACGCCTCCCCCAAAAGAAATTCATGAATAGCTGGTTTTTGGTCATTCTGCCTCACAAAAATCGGAATAAAAAGCGATCAAAAAATCTCCCGTGCCGAAACATGTTACCAATAAAAACGTCAACTCATCCCGCAAAAAACAAGACCTCACATGACTCTGTGGTCTCAAATATGGAAAAATTATAGCTCTCAAAATGTGGTAACGCAAAAAATATTTTTTGCAATAAAAAGCGTCTTTCAGTGTGTGACGGCTGCCAATCATAAAAACCCGCTAAATAACCCGCTATAAAAGTAAATCAAACCCCCCTTCATCACCCCCTTAGTTAGGGAAAAATAAAAAAAATTAAAAAATGTATTTATTTCCATTTTCCCGTTAGGGCTAGGGTTAGGGTTGGGGCTAAAGTTAGGGTTAGGGTTTGGATTACATTTACGGTTGGGAATAGGGTTGGGATTAGGGTTAGGGGTGTGTCTGGGTTAGAGGAGTGGTTAGGGTTACCGTTGGGATTAAGGTAAGGGGTGTGTTTGGATTAGGGTTTCAGTTATAATTGGGGGGTTTCCACTGTTTCGGCACATCAGGGGCTCTCCAAACACGACATGGCATCTGATCTCAATTCCAGCCAATTCTGCGTTGAAAAAGTAAAACCGTGCTCCTTCCCTTCCGAGCTCTCCCGTGCGCCCAAACGGGTTTACCCCAACATATGGGGTATCAGCGTACTCGGAACACATTGGAGAACAACTTTTGGGGTCCAATTTCTCCTGTTACCCTTGGGGAAATACAAAACTGGGGGCTAAAACATAATTTTTGTGGAAAAAAAAATATTTTTTATTTGCACGGCTCTGCGTTATAAACTGTAGTGAAACACTTGGGGGTTCAAAGCTCTCACAACACATCTAGATGAGTTCCTTAGGGGGTCTACTTTCCAAAATGGTGTCACTTGTGTTTTTTTTTTACCGTTTAGGTACATTAGGGGCTCTGCAAACACAAGGTGATGCCTGAAGACCATTCCATCTAAGTCTGCATTCCAAATGGCGCTCCATCCCTTCCGAGCCCTCCCATGCGCCCAAACGGTGGTTCCCCCCCACATATGGGGTATCAGCGTACTCAGGACAAATTGGACAACAACTTTTGGGGTCCAATTTCTTCTTTTACCCTTGGGAAAATAAAAAATTGGGGACGAAAAGATATTTTTTGTGAAAAAATATGATTTTTTTTTGTTTACGGTTCTGCATTATAAACTTCTGTGAAGCACTTGGTGGGTCAAAGTGCTCACCACACCTCTAGATAAGTTCCTTAGGGGGTCTACTTTCCAAAATGGTGTCACTTGTGGGGGGTTTCAATGTTTAGGCACATCAGGGGCTCTCCAAACGCAACATGGCATCCCATCTCAATTCCAGTCAATTTTGCATTGAAAAGTCAAATGGCGCTCCTTCGCTTCCGAGCTCTGTCATGCGCCCAAACAGTGGTTTACCCCCACATATGGGGTATCAGCGTACTCAGGACAAATTGGACAACAACTTTTGGGGTCCATTTTCTCCTTTTACCCTTAGTAAA
Organism: Ranitomeya variabilis; assembly: GCF_051348905.1. NCBI lineage: Eukaryota > Metazoa > Chordata > Amphibia > Anura > Dendrobatidae > Ranitomeya > Ranitomeya variabilis. Next base: position 75,383,085 of record NC_135236.1, on the reverse strand, counting down.
ATAAAACAAATTGGAGCTGAATAAATTTTGTGTGAAAAAAAGTTAAATGTTCATTTTTATTTAAACATTCCAAAAATTCCTGTGAAATACCTGAAGGGCTAATAAACTTCTTGAATGTGGTTTTCAGCACCTTGAGGGGTGCAGTTTTTAGAATGGTGTCACACTTGGTTATTTTCTATCATATAGACCCCTCAAAATGACTTCAAATGAGATGTGGTCCCTAAAAAAAAATGGTGTTGTAAAAATGAGAAATCGCTGGTCAACTTTTAACCCTTATAACTCCCTAACAAAAAAAAATGTTGGTTCCAAAATGGTGCTGATGTAAAGTAGACATGTGGGAAATGTTACTTATTAAGTATTTTGTGTGACATATCACTGTGATTTAATTGCATAAAAATTCAAAGTTGGAAAATTTCAAAATTTTCGCCAAATTTCCGCTTTTTTCACAAATAAACGCAGGTAATATCAAAGAAATTTTATCACTCTCATGAAGTACAATATGTCACGAGAAAACAATGTCAGAATCACCAGGATCCGTTGAAGCGTTCCAGAGTTATAGCCTCATAAAGGGACAGTGGTCAGAATTGTAAAAATTGGCCCGGTCATTAACGTGCAAACCACCCTTGGGGGTGAAGGGGTTAAAGAAATCAAAACTATGTCTCCGTCGTGTGATCCTAAACTTCATCCTCTCTTATCCTTTTGGAAAGTCCAAAAGGGAAAGAGGGCAGGAGACATCACGCACACACACACACATACACAAACATACACACACGTACACACGTGAGCAGTTACTGCTTTCCTAATGGCAGCGAGCAGTACACTAGATTTTCGTGGCAATGTTCAGCAGCTGCTCCCCCTAGTGTTTAAAAGTGGAAAAAAGCAAAACATTTTTAGTCATTCTTTATATACCATTAAAAACATTTTATTTATTTTAATAAAATTAAAACATTAATAACTTGCATGATTTCAATTGTTTATTATTTTATTGACAGATTACTTTAAATATTGAATCTAGTGTACTAAAACAGGTAGTAATAAGGAACCTAAATTCTAAAATAATGCTATAAATTGCCATTTCAGCTGCATTAGTCACCAATTTTGATGTCTTAAGACGATAACAATTGGAGATGGTATGAAAAATGTATATGAATTTGGAAGGCCACAAAGATACAACAATAGGGGACACTCAGCTCACCTGTTTCAGGGCTATTCCACATCCGTTCCCGCACGGAAAAAGGCTGAGCAACCAGTCCAAATGCATAAGAGACAAACGTTGGAATTTTTAATAAAGAACCCTCTCCCGCTGGATTACATTTGTCTCTTATGCATTTGGACACCAAGATACTCACAAACAATACCCACACTACATTCAGTTCTAATCAGGATATCTCCCAAGACTCATAACTCTACTTAAAATATTACTTTTGGTTAGACGTTAACAGTCAGCCAACCCACTGTGCAGCCAGCATATGCAGAAAAATGGGAAAGTTGGGTGACAATCCGTAAAGAAACTGTAGTTTCAAACTTTTTTTAAACAATAGGGGTACTCACAGGGCCGTATTTGCCACTAGGCACTTGAGGGCACGTGCCTAGGGCGGGGCCATGCGCGGGGGGGCGGCACCTGAGCAGGTGTGTGTGTTTTTTTTGTTTTTTTTTTTTGTAAAGTCCAGTCTGGCCGGGGTAACCTTAAGCCCCCATCCCCCCGTCGCCTCCGCCCGCCCTCCCGTCTCCTTGCCCATACAGTATGATTGATTCATACTCACCTCACCTGCTCCAGCGATGCCTGGTCTGCTCTCAGTGACTGCACCCTCGCTCGTCCTGTGTGAGCAGTCACATGGTACCGCTGATTAAGGTCATGAATATGCATGGTACCACCTGACCGCTCATACAGGACAAGGGTGCTGCGCCGGGACAGAGGTGGAGGATTCCGTTCTTCTGCGCGGTGTGAGGTGACAGCCAGGTGAGTATGATGACAGCCAGGGACGGGGGGAGCCGGGGAGGATGAAGGAGGAGGACCGTGGACAGGGAGCCCAGCAGGCGGCAGCCATACAAGATAGATGGAGAGCAGCGGGGCAGCCGATGAGCCACGCATAGAGGGGGATGGGAGATGACGAGCTAGAGCCACCATGCATACAGGGAGGGAGGGCGAGATGAGCCACGCATACAGGGGTGGATGGGAGATGAGCCTGAGCCACCCCTGCATACACGGATGGGGAGATGAGCCACGCATACAGGGGGGGATGGGAGATGAGCCTGAGCCACCCATGTATACAGAGAGGGAGGGGGAGATGAGCCACGCATACAGGGGTGGATGGGAGATGAGCCTGAGCCACCCCTGCATACACGGAGGGAGAGATGAGCCACGCATACAGGGGGGGGGATGGGAGATGAGCCTGAGCCACCCATGCATACAGGGAGGGAGGGGGAGATGAGCCACGCATACAGGGGGGATGGAAGATGAGCCAGAGCCACCATGCATACAGGGAGGGAGGGGGAGATGAGCCACGCATACAGGGGGGGATGGGAGATGAGCCAGAGCCACCATGCATACAGGGAGGGATGGGGAGATGAGCCACGCATACAGGGGGATGGGAGATGAGCCAGAGCCACCATGCATACAGGGAGGGAGGGGGAGATGAGCCACCCATACAGGGGGGGATGGGAGATGAGCCAGAGCCACCATGCATACAGGGAGGGAGGGGGAGATGAGCCACGCATACGGGGGGATGGGAGATGAGCCAGAGCCACCATGCATACAGGGAGGGAGGGGGAGATGAGCCACGCATACAGGGGGGGATGGGAGATGAGCTACGCATACAGGGGGGGATATGAGCCATGCATACAGGAGGGGGAATATGAGCCATACATACAAGGGGGCAATATGAGCCATGCATACGGGGAGAAATGAGCCATGCATACAGGGGGGAATGAGCCATGCATACAGGAGGGAATATGAGCCATGCATACAGGGGACAATATGAGCCATGCATACAGGGGGGGGGTCATTATACAGTATTGAGCATCATGTGGGATCATTATACAGTATGGAGAACTGTGTGTGGCCATTATACAGTATTGAGCATCATGTGTGGCCGTTATACAGTATGGAGCATCATGTGTGGCCATTATACAGTATGGAGAACTGTGTGGCCATTATACAGTATGGAGCATCATGTGTGGCCGTTATACAGTATGGAGCATCATGTGTGTTATGATCCGGCGACTTTGGAGCCACATGAATCTTTCTCTGGAGTAGGTGGAAACTGTACTGACCGCAAACCCTGAACTGACACCGCAACTAGAAGTAGCTGTGGGGTGTACCTAACAAACCTAGACACCTCGACACAGCCGGAGGACTAAATACCCCTAAAGATGGAAATAGGAATACTAACTTGCCTCAGAGTAGAACCCCAAAGGAAAGGCAGCCCCCCACAAATATTGACTGTGAATAGGAGAGAAAAGACACACACAGGTAGAAAAACAGATTCCAGCAAAAGAGGCCACTCTCGCTAGACAGGTAAAGATAGGACAGAACACTAAGCGGTTAGTATTAAAATACTTCAAAAAATACCCACAGCAGATAATACAAAAAGATTCCACAATCTAACTAAAGACGTGAAATGTACATCTGCTACTCCTGAGATTCCAACAAGACTGAGAAAGCACTGACACAGTCTAAGCTGGACAAAAAAACAATGAATAGTACTGAATCATTAAGCACACAGCATGTGTGCCACAAAGGAACCAGACACTTATCTTTGCAGACTTGAGAGCAAGGCAGAAGGAACCAGGCAGGACCAGACCTCCTAATACAATGGACAACTGGCAAGGACTAATGAATCCTGCACACCTAAATATCCCAGTCAGGAATGCAATTAGCAGATACACCTGACCAGTCCTGCAAGCCAGGGACAACTGCATTACCACTTACAACCACCGGAGGGAGCCCAAAAGCAGAATTCACAACAGTACCCCCCCCCCCTTAAGAAGGGGTCACCGAACCCTCACAAGAGCCCCCAGGTCGATCAGGACGAGCCAGATGAAAAGCCTGAACCAAATCAGTAGCATGGACATCGGAGGCAAAAACCCAAGAATTATCCTCCTGGCCATAACCCTTCCATTTGACAAGATACTGAAGCCTCCGCCTCGAGAAGCGAGAATCCAAAATCTTCTCCACCACATACTCCAATTCCCCATCAACCAACACAGGGGCCAGAGGATCAACAGAGGGAACAACGGGTACCACATATTTCCGCAATAAAGATCTATGGAAGACATTATGGATAGCAAAAGAGGCAGGAAGCGCCAAATGAAAAGACACCGGATTAATAATCTCAGAAATCCTATAAGGTCCAATAAACCGAGGCTTAAACTTAGGAGAAGAAACCTTCATAGGAACATGACGGGAAGACAACCAGACCAGATCCCCAACCCGAAGCTGGGAACCAACACCCCGACGACGGTTAGCAAAACGTTGAGCCTCCTCCTGAGACAAGACCAAATTGTCTACCACATGAGTCCAAATCTGCTGCAACCTGTCAACCACAGAATCTACACCAGGACAGTCAGAAGGCTCAACCTGCCCAGAAGAAAATCGAGGATGAAAACCAAAATTACAAAAAAAAGGCGAAACCAAAGTAGCCGAACTAGCCCGATTACTAAGGGCAAACTTGGCCAATGGCAAAAAGGCCACCCAATCATTCTGATCAGCGGACACAAAGCATCTCAAATAAGTCTCCAAGGTCTGATTAGTTCGCTCGGTCTGGCCATTTGTCTGAGGATGAAATGCAGAGGAAAAAGACAAATCAATGCCCAGCCTAGCACAAAAGGCCCGCCAAAACCTAGAAACAAACTGGGAACCCCTGTCAGACACAACATTCTCCGGAATACCATGCAAACGAACCACATGCTGAAAGAACAACAAAACCAAATCTGAGGAGAAAGGCAATTTAGGCAAAGGCACCAAATGAACCATCTTCGAGAACCGGTCACAAACAACCCAGATAACCGACATCTTCTGGGAAACGGGAAGATCGGAAATAAAATCCATAGAAATATGCGTCCAAGGCCTCTCAGGGACCGGCAATGGCAAAAGCAACCCACTAGCACGGGAACAACAAGGCTTGGCCCGCGCACATGTCCCACAGGACTGCACAAAAGAACGCACATCACATGATAAAGAAGGCCACCAAAAGGACCTACCAACCAAGTCTCTGGTACCAAAAATACCAGGATGACTAGCCAACACAGAACAATGAACCTCAGAAATCACTCTACTAGTCCATCTGTCAGGAACAAACAATTTCCCCACTGGACAGCGGTCAGGTCTGTCAGCATGACATTTCTGAAGAACCCGTCGTAAATCAGGGGAAATGGCAGAAAGAACCACCCCTTCTTTCAAAATGCCGACCGGTTCATGGACCTCAGGAGAATCAGGCAAAAAACTCCTAGAAAGGGCATCAGCCTTAATATTCTTAGAACCCAGAAGATACGAGACCACAAAATCAAAACGGGAAAAAAAACAAAGACCACCGAGCCTGTCTAGGATTCAGCCGCTTGGCAGACTCGAGGTAAATCAGATTCTTATGATCAGTCAGGACCACAAAACGGTGCTTGGCTCCCTCAAGCCAATGTCGCCACTCCTCAAACGCCCACTTCATAGCCAACAACTCACGATTGCCGACATCATAATTGCGTTCAGCAGGCGAAAATTTACGGGAAAAGAAGGCACATGGTTTCATCAAGGTACCACCAGGATGCCTCTGAGACAAAACATCCCCTGCCCCAATCTCAGAAGCGTCAACCTCAACCTGAAACGGAAGAGAAACAACCGGCTGACGCAACACAGGAGCAGAAGTAAATCGACGCTTAAGCTCCTGAAAGGCAGATACCGCCGCAGAGGACCAATTCGCCACATCAGCGCCTTTCTTCGTCAAACCGGTCAAGGGTTTAACCACGCTGGAAAAGCCAGCAATGAAACGGCGATAAAAATTTGCAAAACCCCAAAATTTCTGAAGGCTTTTTTCGGACGTGGGTTGAATCCAATCATGAATGGCCTGAACCTTAACTGGATCCATCTCCATAGATGAAGGAGAAAAAATAAAACCCAAAAAAGAAACATTCTGCACCCCAAAGAGACACTTAGACCCCTTCACAAACAAAGCATTGTCACGAAGGATCTGAAACACCATCCTGACCTGCTGCACATGAGACTCCCAATCATCAGAAAAAATCTAAATATCGTCCAGATATACAATCAGGAATTTATCAATATAATTCCGGAAGATATCATGCATGAAAGATTGAAAAACAGATGGAACATTAGTGAGCCTGAACGACATCACAAGGTATTCAAAATGGCCTTCGGGCGTATTGAACGCAGTTTTCCATTCATCACCCTGCTTAATACGAACAAGATTATATGCCCCCGAAGGTCAATCTTTGTAAACCAACTAGCCCCTTGAATCCTAGCAAACAAATCGGAAAGCAAAGGCAAAGGGTATTGAAACTTGACCGTGATCTTATTCAGGAGGCGATAATCGATACAGGTTCTCAAGGAGCCATCCTTCTTAGCAGCAAAAAAAAATCCAGCTCCCATTGGTGAAGAAGATGGCCGAATATGCCCTTTCTCCAAAGACTCCTTGATATAACTCTGCATAGCGGTATGTTCAGGCACAGACAGGTTGAAGAGTCGGCCCTTAGGAAACTTACAGCCTGGAATCAAATCAATAGCGCAATCACAGTCCCTGTGCGGTGGAAGAGAACTGGCCTTGGGCTCATCGAATACATCCTGAAAATCAGACAAAAACTCTGGAATTTCGGAAGAGGAAGATGAGGAGATGGACATTAGAGGAACATCATTATGAACCCCCTGACAACCCCAACTAGTCACAGACATAGACTTCCAATCCAACACAGGATTATGTACCTGCAACCACGGAAAGCCCAGCACGATAGCATCATGTAAATTATGCAAGACCAGAAATCGACAATCTTCCTGATGAGCTGGCGCCATGCGCATGGTCACCTGAGTCCAAAACTGGGGCTTATTTTTAGCCAAAGGAGTAGCATCAATGCCCCTTAAAGGAATAAGATTCTGCAGAGGCTGCAAGGGAAAACCACAACGCCTGGCAAACCCAAAGTCCATTAAGTTCAAAGCGGCGCCTGAATCCACATACGCCATGACAGAAAATGATGACAATGAGCCAGGGCCGGACTGGGACTAAAATTCAGCCCTGGCATTTGAAGTTACACAGGCCCACTTGTCACATGGTGACTGTATAATATCGTTGTACATTGTAGGCAGGGCCGGTTTTAGGCAAAGTGGGGCCCTAGGTAAAGTTTAAAATGGGGCCCCAAATGCTAACATATCGCACATCACACAAAAGCCTTTCTGTTGTATTTACGTGTGCTGAGTTCAGGCCGCTAAATGAGTGTGATCGACAATACTGAAGTTGTTCAACGCTTGTTTCCCGGCCTCTTTTCACCAGCTGAGGAATAATGATGGGACAGAACGATCACTAATAGATCACTAACAGATCACCATACACTATCATGTTTTCAGCAGCACATCTACAGTTTACACTGGCAATGTGCTGCTGAGAACAATGATTTTTGTTCCAGCAAAAACAATCTGAATATGCAGAATTTTACTTGTTTAGTAAAATACACCCCATAGTCCTCCATATATTATAATGTGCTCCATAGTCCTCCATATAGTATAATACACTCCCTATAGTCCTCCATATATTAAAATACACTGCTCAGTCCTCCACATAGTATAATACACTCCTCATAGTCCTCCATATAGCATAATACACTCCTCATAGTGCTCCATATAGTATAATGCACCGCCAGTCATCCATGTAGTACAATTAACTTCCCATAGTATACTGCACCCCATAGTTCTTCATATAGTATAATGTATTCCCCATATTCCTCGATACAGTACAATGCAGCCCACATATAGTATAATGCAGCCACCCCAGAGTATAATGCAGCCATCCCACAGAGTATAATGCAGCCACGCCACAGAGTATAATGCAGCCACCCCACAGAGTATAATGCAGCCACCCCACAGAGTATAATGCAGCCACCCCACAGAGTATAATGTAACCCCCATAGAATATAATACAGCCCACCTCCCCATAATATATAATGTAGCCCCCCATAGAATATAATGCAGCCCCCATAGTATATAACACAGCCTCCCCCATAGAATATAATATACCCCCACAATAGTATATAACACAGCCACATAGTACATAACATGGCCTCCCCCATAGAATATAATATACTCCCCATAGTATATAGCAAAGCCCGCATATTATATAGCACAAACCGCATAGTATACAGCACAGCCTGCATAATATAGCACAGCCCGCATAATATAGCACAGCCCGCGTAGTAGATAACACAGCCCACACAGCAGTATACAGCACAGACCACACAGTAGTATACAGCACAGCCCACGTAGAAGTATACAGCACAGACCACACAGTAGTATACAGCACAGCCCACAAATCTATACAGCACAGCCCAGAGTAATATATACAGCACAGCCCATAGAGTACTATATACAGCAGAGCCCACAGAGTACTATATACAGCACAGCCCACAGAGCACTATATACAGCACAGCCCACAGAGCACTATATACAGCACAGCCCACAGAGCACTATATACAGCACAGCCCACAGAGCACTATATACAGCACAGCCCACAGAGCACTATATACAGCACAGCCCACAGAGCACTATATACAGCACAGCCCACAGAGCACTATATACAGCACAGCCCACAGAGCACTATATATAGCACAGCCCACAGAGCACTATATACAGCACAGCCCACAGAGCACTATATACAGCACAGCCCAGAGTAATATATACAGCACAGCCCACAGAGCACTATATACAGCACAGCCCACAGAGCACTATATACAGCACAGCCCACAGAGCACTATATACAGCACAGCCCACAGAGCACTATATACAGCACAGCCCACAGAGCACTATATACAGCACAGCCCACAGAGTACTATATATAGCACAGCCCACAGAGCACTATATACAGCACAGCCCAGAGTAATATATACAGCACAGCCCACAGAGCACTATATATAGCACAGCCCACAGAGAATATATATAGCACAGAGCACACAATAGTATACAGCACAGAGCACAGCCCGCATCTCTTCTCTTCCTCCACCCCCTCCCCTCCCCTCCCCTCCTCCGAGAATGGCCCCACACAGTCCAGTAAGAAAAAAAAAAAACACTCCTCACCTCTCCTCGTGCCCCGCGTTGCTTCCTGCTCCTGTCTCAGCAGCTGCAGTCTGCCCGGGACACAGCAGGTGCGCGATGATATGACGTCATCGCGCACCTGCAGTGTCAGAGGCAGAGCGGGGAATGATGGGAGAGGAAGCGTCTGTAGACGCTCTCTCGTCCATCATTGCATTCAACTGTACCGGCGTCTATACGCTGGTATAGTTGAATGCAACGGCGAGTGGGGGAGTCGGCGGGGGCGGGGGGAGGCAGATCGAGCGGCCCACTACTGGCACCGGCCCTTCTGGCATTTGCCAGAAGTGCCCGATGGCCAGTCCGGCCCTGCAATGAGCAGATCAAGGACACGGATAACAAAAATTTAGGTTGTACGGTACTGATGGTAACTGAACTAGCCATCCTCTTTGTCCACTTAGGACAGACTGAAATGACATGAGACACATCGCCACAATGATAACACAACCTATTTTGACGTCTGAATCCCAGTCGTTCTGTTCTAGACAGAATCCTATCACACTGCATTGGCTCAGGACTCTGCTCAGAGGATAACACCACAGCGTGCACAGTTCTGCGCTCCCGTAAGTGCCGATCAATCTGAATAGCCAGAGACATAGAATCACTCAGACCGACAGGCGTGGGAAACCCCACCATAACATCTTTAACGGATTCAGAAAGACTCTTTCTGAAAATTGCCGCCAAAGCATCATCATTCCAATTAGTCAACACAGACCATTTTCTGAATTTCTGACAATACAATTCTGCCGCCTCTTGACCCTGAGACAGGGCCAACAAGATCTTCTCCGCTTGATCCACAGAATTAGGTTCATCATATAACAGTCCTAAAGCCTGGAAAAAGGAATCTACATTGAACAAAGCAGGACTTCCTGATTCCAAGGAAAATGCCCAGTCCTGTGGATCACCACGCAGCAGGGAAATAACGATTTTAACCTGCTGAATGGAATCACCAGAGGACTGAGGTCTTAAAGCAAAAAATAGTTTACAGTTGTTTTTAAAACTCAAAAATTTGGACCTGTCACCAAAAAACAAATCTGGAGTAGGAATCATTGGCTCTAAAACAGGAGTTTGCACAATGTAATCAGAAATACCCTGGCAGCAAGCTGGTCTACACGAGAAGCTAATTCCTGAACATCCATACCAACACAAGACTCCGCAGTCACCCAGAGATTAAGAGGGAGGAGTAGACAGAACAGACTGCAGAAAAAAAAATGACTCAACACCTTTCCTCCCTTCTTCTGAGATGCATTTAACTCATTATTGGCCAGTTGTACTGTTATGATCCGGCGACTTTGGAGCCACATGAATCTTTCTCTGGAGTAGGTGGAAACTGTACTGACCACAAACCCTGAACTGACACCGCAACTAGAAGTAGCCGTGGGGTGTACCTAACAAACCTAGACACCTCGACAGCCGGAGGACTAAATACCCCTAAAGATGGAAATACGAATACTAACTTGCCTCAGAGTAGAACCCCAAAGGAAAGGCAGCCCCCCACAAATATTGACTGTGAATAGGAGAGAAAAGACACACACAGGTAGAAAAACAGATTCCAGCAAAAGAGGCCACTCTAGCTAGACAGGTAAAGATAGGACAGAACACCAAGCGGTCAGTATTAAAATACTTCAAAAAATACCCACAGCAGATAATACAAAAAGATTCCACAATCTAACTAAAGACGTGAAATGTACATCTGCTACTCCTGAGATTCCAACAAGACTGAGAAAGCACTGACACAGTCTAAGCTGGACAAAAAAACAATGAATAGTACTGAATCATTAAGCACACAGCATGTGTGCCACAAAGGAACCAAAATATTTAGAATTGAGAGTCCTCAGTGGTTGATACCTTTTAATGGCTAACTGAAAAGTTACCATCTTTTCAGTTAGCCATTAAAAGGTATCAACCACTGAGGACTCTCAATTCTAAATATTTTTCTATCTACTGGCTAACATGGTACCAAGATATATTTCTTTCCTGTATCACAAAGGAACCAGACACTTATCTTTGCAGACTTGAGAGCAAGGCAGAAGGAACCAGGCAGGACCAGACCTCCTAATACAATGGACAACTGGCAAGGACTAATGAATCCTGCACACCTAAATATCCCAGTCAGGACTGCAATTAGCAGATACCCCTGACCAGTCCTGCAAGCCAGGGACAACTGCATTACCACTTACAACCACCGGAGGGAGCCCAAAAGCAGAATTCACAACACATGTGTGGCCAATGGCCATTATACAGTATGGAGCATCATGTGTGGCCGTTATACAGTATGGAGCATCATGTGTGGCCATTATACAGTATTGAGCATCATATGTGGCCGTTATACAGTATTGAGCATCATGTGTGGCCATTATACAGTATGGAGCACTGTGTGGCCATATTTTTTGTTTATAATTATTGTATATAAAACAGTGTGATCAGCAGTGCTAAATGGCTGTGGTTGGGACGTGGATATGGGTGTGACTAGTTGTGAAATGGGTGTGATCAGAGGCGTGGCCTAACATTTGCCGCGGCGCACTACACGTGCCGCAAACTTTATGCCTCCTTCCCTTCAAAAGTTGGGAGGTATGGTACCGCATTTGCTAGGTCATGGCAAGTGCCACAAATCCCATAGGGAATGAATGAGGCCGAACGCAGTGTTGCCGTAAGTGATCCGTTACGCGGCACATGCAGAAAAACTGCCGGATCTGCTGCAAAAGGCGACTTTCACATCAGCGATTCTTGCCAAAGTCACTGCTGATAGTGTCATACTCACCAAAGGGGGAGGCAGCACTAAAAGTGCCTAGGGCAGCAGAAACTCTAAATACGGCCCTGGGTACTCATCGTATAATTCTTCACAACTAATTTGTTTCTTTCTAATTAATATTTATCACCAGAAAAAGGGTACCGCCATGGGCACGGTTGGTGCAGAAAAAAGCCATGATAGTCAGTAATGTGTACTGTCATGTGTCAGGCCAAGGCAGAGCACTGATTGACACATGTCAGTCCATGCGTACTCATACTGACCTAGGAAATTATATTGCCACGTCAGTTTTCGCATTTAGTGAACATGGTAAATAAAAAAAAATTGTGGAATTGCACTTTTTGCAATTTCACCGCGCTTGGATTTTTTCACCGTTTTCCAGCACACTATATGGTAAAATCAATGGTGTAATTCAAAAGTACAACTTCTCCCACAAAACAAAGCCATGATAAGGCTTTGATGGAAAAATAAAAAAAAAATGACTCTGGGAAAAAGCAGACCAAAAACGAAAGCGCAAAAATGGAAAATCGCAAGGTGGTGAAGGGGTAATATAAACATTGTGGGTTTTTTTCTCAAATTGTCCATCTATTGAGATGGACTCAGAAATGTAGCAGACCATGTTTCTGTGCCCGTCTGACCATGTTTCCGTGCTTGTCATTTTCAAGAAAAAATACAGAGTTTATCTGACAGTATCCGCCATTCACTGTGACACTGGAGCTGCTCCTTGGTGTCAATTGGAGGCAATGGAGGCTGATCAAGAATTTCAGAGACGGTAACTGAGGTATAACACTAAGGGAATTATGAAAAGAATATCATCCCTACAGGTGTCCTCGGACAACCTATTAATGGCCGGAGCAAGTAGGTGTAGCCAGGGACGTAGCGAACACATTGGTGCATCAGAAAGTGGCAATATTAACCCCTTTCCCCCCAAGCCTATTTTCACCTTCCTGACCAGGTCAATTATTTCAATTCTGACCAGCGTCGCTTTGAGGTAATAACTCTGGAACCCTTCAACATAGTCCAGTGATTCTGAGAATGTTTTTTCGTGACATGTTGTGATTCATATTAGTGGTAAAATTTGGTCAATATTTTTTGTGTTTATTTAAGAAAATATCAAAAATTTGTAAAAAAAAATTTTTAAATGTCGCAATTTTCAATCTTTTAAATTTTATGTCCTTAAACCAGATTTATACCACACAAAATAGTTAATAAATAACATTTCCCGCATGTCTACTTTAAATCAGCATCATTTTTGAAACATACTTTGTTACGAAGTTAGAAGGGTTAAAGGTTTATCAGCAATTTCTCATTTTTCCAACACAATTTGCAAAACCAATTTTTTTAGGGACCACATTACATATGAAGTGGCTTTGATGAGCCTATGTGACAGAAAATGCTCAAAACACAACATTTTAAAAACTGCACCCCTCCAAGTGCTCAAAACTATGTTCAAGAAGTTTATTAACCCTTTAGGTACGTCACAGGAATTAAAACAATGTGGAAGGAAAAAATGAAAATTAAGATTTTTCCCATAAAAAGTTGCTTTAGCCCCAAATCTTTCATTTTCACAAAGTTGACAGGAAAAGTAGACCCCAAAAATCTCTTGCGCAATTTCTCCTGAGTACGCAGATACCCCTTTTGTGGTGGAAAACTACTGTTGGGGCACATGGCAGGGCTTGGAACGGAAGGAGCATCATTTGATTTTTGAAAAGCAAAATTGGCTGAAATGGATAACAAATGCCATGTCACATTTGCAGAACCCCTGATGTGCATAAACAGTGGAACCGTGACCCCATTTTGGAAACTACAGCCCTCAAGGAATTTATCTAGAGGCGTCATGAGCACCTTGAACCCAAAGGTCCTTCACAGAATTTTATGGGGTTTAGCCGTGAAAATAAGGAATCAAATTTTTCCCACAAAAATGTTGTTTTAGCCCCGGTTTCTTTATTTCCACAAGGGTAGAGAAAATGGAACCCCAAACGTTCCTGTGTAATTTCTTTTGAATATGCTCATACCCCATATGTGGTTGAAAATTACTGTTTGGTCATGCTGCCAAACTCCAAAAGGAAGGAGTGATGTTTTGGAGATCAGACTTTAATGGAATTGTTTGCAGGCGCCATGTTGCATTTGCAGAGCCCATGAGGTACCAAAACAGTAGAAACCCCCACAAGTGACTCCATTTTCAAAACATACTCATTAAGGAATTTATCTTGAAGTATGTTGAGCACCTTCAACTCCCAGGTGCTTTACAGAATTTTATAACGTTGAGACGTGAAAATTAAAAAATATATTTTTTCCCATAAAATCTGGCTTTTACCCAAATTTTTTATTTTCTCAAGGGTAACAGGAAAAAATGTACCTTAAAATTTGCTGTGCCACTTCTCCTGACTTCACTGATGCCCCGAATGTGGTGGAAAACTACTGTTTGGGCACACTGCCGAGCTCCAAAAGAAAGGAGTGACGTTTTTGAGTGCAGACTTTGTGTCACGGGGCTACTACGACAAAGAGAGGCTAGACAACTGTGGCGCCTGCTTTCACCAACTCCTGCACTGGATAGAAGTACTTCTCCATCTTATTAAACAGTGCAGCTTTTTTTCCTATCTGGCAGTGCGAGGGGACTCTGTTCAGTTGAAGCTCCTGGAGCTTTCCTACTTGAACTGACTCAGCTGTTCAGTGTTGGCCACTTCTCTCTGCTATATATGCTCGCCTCTGGCACTCAGGAATTGCCAGTGTTAGTTCTTACTGCCTGACAAGGAGTTGGAGGTTTAGTTCGTGGTTGGAGTTGGCTGTTATGGACCTGGTGGTTAGGTGCACCCGGAATGACCTGATGGTTAAACTAGAAATCGGGACAAGCTCTGGGGAAGTGGGAACTCTGCTGACCCCAAACCCTACTCCTATCACACACACTAGAAATAGCCGTGGAGCGTACCTAACTCTCCCTAGACGCCTCTTCACAGCCTAAGAGCTAACTACCCCTAAAGATAGAAATAGAAGCCTTACCTTGCCTCAGAGAAATTCCCCAAAGGAAAAGGCAGCCCCCCACATATATTGACTGTGAGTTTAGAGGAAAGTCACAAACACAGGAATGAAACAGGTTTTAGCAAAGGAGGCCAGTCTTCTCTAAATAGTCAGAGGATAGAAAAGGGAACTATGCGGTCAGCACAAAAACTACAAAAACCACGCAGAGTATGCAAAAGGACCTCCACACCGACTCACGGTGTGAAGGTGCAACTCTGCACCCCCAGAGCTTCCAGCTAGCAAGGAAATATCATGATAGCAAGCTGGACTAGAATTAGCAGTGCTAAGAAATATATTCAGGAAGCAGTAACAACAAATGAACTAGCAGGGACTTAGCTTCTGCTGGAGTTGACAGGTCATCTGAGAAGTCCAAGAGAGATCTGAACCAATACTGAGACATTGACAGCTGGCATGAAGTAACGATCTGAGTGGAGTTAAATAGGGAAGCCAGCCTAGCAATAAACGAGGGCAGCTGAGAAAGCCAACCTCAAGGACCAGCAGTTCCACTCAAAGCCACCAGAGGGAGTCCAAGGACAGAACTCACCAAAGTACCATTCATGACCACAGGAGGGAGTCCGAGAACGGAATTCACAACAGTACCCCCCCTTGAGGAGGGGTCACCGAACCCTCACCAGGGCCCCCAGGCCGATCAGGACGAGCCAAATGAAAGGTACGAACTAAATCGGCAGCATGGACATCGGAGGCAACAACCCAGGAATTATCCTCCTGACCATAGCCCTTCCATTTAACCAGGTACTGAAGCTTCCGTCTTGAAATACGAGAATCCAAAATCTTCTCTACCACATACTCCAACTCCCCCTCGACCAACACCGGAGCAGGAAGATCAACGGAGGGAACCATAGGCGCCACATATCTCCGCAACAACGACCTATGGAACACATTATGGATGGCAAAAGAAGCTGGAAGGACCAAACGAAATGACACAGGATTGAGAATTTCAGAAATCTTGTAAGGACCAATGAAACGAGGCTTAAACTTAGGAGAAGAAACCTTCATAGGAACATAACGAGAAGACAACCAAACCAAATCCCCAACACGAAGTCGGGGACCAACACAGCGACGGCGGTTAGCGAAACTGAGCCTTCTCCTGGGACAACGTCAAATTGTCCACTACGTGAGTCCAAATTTGCTGCAACCTGTCCACCACAGAATCCACACCAGGACAGTCAGAAGGCTCAACCTGCCCTGAAGAAAAACGAGGATGAAAACCAGAATTACAATAAAAAGGCGAAACCAAAGTAGCCGAACTAGCCCGATTATTAAGGGCGAACTCAGCCAATGGCAAGAAGGTCACCTAATCATCCTGATCAGCAGAAACAAAGCATCTCAGATAGGTTTCCAAAGTCTGATTGGTTCGTTCGGTTTGGCCATTTGTCTGAGCAGAAGAAAAAGACAAATTAATGCCCATCTTAGCACAAAAGGACCGCCAAAACCTAGAGACAAACTGGAAACCTCTGTCCGACACAATGTTCTCCGGAATGCCATGCAAACGAACCACATGCTGAAAAAATAATGGGACCAAATCAGAGGAGGAAGGCAATTTAGGCAGGGGTACCAAATGGACCATCTTAGAAAAGCGATCACAAACCACCCAGATGACAGACATCCTTTGAGAGACAGGAAGATCAGAAATAAAATTAATGGAAATATGCGTCCAGGGCCTTTTCGGGACCGGCAAGGGCAAAAGTAACCCACTGGCACGAGAACAGCAGGGCTTGGCCCGAGCACAAGTCCCACAGGACTGCACAAAAGAACGCACATCCCGTGACAAGGAAGGCCACCAAAAGGACCTAGCCACCAAATCTCTGGTACCAAAAATCCCAGGATGACCAGCCAACACCGAACAATGAACCTCAGAAATAACTCTACTAGTCCATCTATCAGGGACAAACAGTTTCTCCGCTGGACAACGGTCAGGTCTATCAGCCTGAAACTCCTGCAGCACCCGCCGCAAATCAGGGGAGATGGCAGACAGAATTACCCCTTCTTTGAGAATACCAGCCGGCTCAGGGACTCCCGGAGAATCAGGCACAAAACTCCTAGAAAGGGCATCAGCCTTCACATTCTTAGAACCAGGAAGGTATGAGACCACAAAATCGAAACGGGAGAAAAACAGCGACCACCGAGCCTGTCTTGGATTCAACCGCTTGGCAGACTCGAGATAAGTCAGATTCTTGTGATCCGTCAAGACCACCACGCGGTGCTTGGCTCCCTCAAGCCAATGTCGCCACTCCTCGAATGCCCACTTCATAGCCAGCAACTCCCGATTGCCAACATCATAATTACGCTCAGCAGGCGAAAACTTTCTAGAAAAGAAAGCACATGGCTTCATCACAGAGCCATCAGAACGTCTTTGAGACAAAACAGCCCCTGCTCCAATCTCAGAAGCATCAACCTCGACCTGAAAAGGGAGCGAAACATCTGGCTGACACAACACAGGGGCCGAAGAAAAGCGACGTTTCAGCTCGTGAAAAGCCTCAATGGCCGCAGAGGACCAATTCACCACATCAGCACCTTTCTTTGTCAAATCAGTCAAAGGTTTAACCACACTAGAAAAACTAGCGATGAAGCGACGGTAAAAATTAGCAAAGCCCAGGAATTTCTGAAGGCTCTTCACAGATGTAGGTTGAGTCCAATCATAAATGGCCTGAACTTTAACAGGATCCATCTCGATAGTAAAAGGGGAAAAAATGAAGCCCAAAAAGGAAACCTTCTGAACTCCGAAGAGACATTTAGACCCCTTCACAAACAAGGAATTAGCACGAAGGACCTGGAATACCATTCTGACCTGCTTCACATGAGACTCCCAATCATCCGAAAAGACCAAAATATCATCCAAATATACAATCATGAATCTATCCAGATACTTTCGGAAGATGTCATGCATAAAGGACTGAAACACAGATGGAGCATTAGAAAGCCCGAAAGGCATCACCAGGTACTCAAAATGGCCCTCGGGCGTATTAAATGCTGTTTTCCATTCATCGCCCTGTTTAATACGCCCCTCGAAGATCTATCTTGGTGAACCAACTAGCCCCCTTAATCCGAGCAAACAAATCTGACAGCAGAGGCAAAGGGTACTGAAATTTGACCGTGATTTTATTGAGAAGGCGGTAATCTATACAGGGTCTCAGAGAACCATCCTTCTTGGCCACAAAAAAGAACCCTGCTCCCAATGGTGACGAAGACGGGCGAATATGCCCTTTCTCCAGGGACTCCTTTATATAACTCCGCATAGCGGCGTGTTCTGGCACAGATAAATTGAAAAGTCGGCCCTTAGGAAACTTACTACCAGGAATCAAATTAAGGCTACGTTCACATTTGCGTTGTGCGCCGCAGCTTCGGCGCCGTAGCGCACAACGCAAACAAAAACGCGGCAAAACGCATGCACAACGCTGCGTTTTGCGCCGCATGCGTCCTTTTTTTCATTGATTTTGGACGCAGCAAAAATGCAACTTGCTGCGTCCTCTGCGCCCCGACGCGGGCGCCGCAGGGACGCATGCGGCGCCAAACGCAAGTGCACCGCATGTCCATGCGCCCCCATGTTAAATATAGGGGCGCATGATGCATGCGGCGCCGCTGCGGCGCCCGACGCTGCGGCGAGGACCGCAAATGTGAACGTAGCCTAATAGCACAATCACAATCCCTATGCGGAGGTAGAGCACTGGATTTGGGTTCATCAAATACATCCCGGTAATCTGACAAGAACTCAGGGACTTCAGAAGGAGTGGAAGAAGAAATTGACATCAACGGAACATCGCCATGTACCCCTTGACAACCCCAACTAGACAGACATTGATTTCCAATCCAATACTGGATTATGAACCTGTAGCCATGGCAAACCTAACATGACCACATCATGCAAATTATGCAACACCAAAAAGCGAATATCCTCCTGATGTGCAGGAGCCATGCACATGGTCAACTGAGTCCAGTACTGAGGTTTATTCTTGGCCAAAGGCGTAGCATCAATTCCCCTTAATGGAATAGGATACTGCAAAGGCTCCAAGGAAAAACCACAGCGCCTGGCAAACTCCAAGTCCATCACATTCAGGGCAGCCCCCGAATCCACAAATGCCATAACAGAGTAGGACGACAAAGAGCAAATCAGAGTAACAGACAAAAGAAATTTAGGCTGTACAGTACCAATGGTGACAGACCTAGCAAACCGCTTAGTGCGCTTAGGACAATCAGAGATCGCATGAGTGGAGTCACCACAGTAAAAACACAGCCCATTCTGACGTCTGTGTTCTTGTCGTTCAGTTCTGGTCAAAGTCCTATCACATTGCATAAGCTCAGGCCTCTGCTCAGAGGACACCGCCGAATGGTGCACAACTTTGCGCTCGCGCAAACGCCGATCAATTTGAATGGCCAAGGACATTGATTTATTCAAACCAGCAGGCGTGGGGAACCCCACCATAACATCCTTAAGGGCTTCAGAAAGACCCTTTCTAAAAATTGCTGCCAGGGCACACTCATTCCTCTGAGTAAGCACAGACCATTTTCTAAACTTCTGGCAATATACCTCCGCTTCATCCTGACCCTGACACAAAGCCAGCAAGATTTTCTCTGCCTGATCCACTGAATTCGGTTCGTCATAAAGCAATCCAAGCGCCAGAAAAAACGCATCTACATTAAGCAATGCAGGATCTCCTGGCGCAAGGGAGAATGCCCAGTCTTGAGGGTCGCCATGTAACAAAGAAATAATAATTTTTACTTGCTGAATGGGGTCACCAGAGGAGCGGGGTTTCAAAGCAAGAAACAGTGTACAATTATTTTTGAAATTCAGAAACTTAGATCTATCCCCAGAAAACAAATCAGGAATTGGAATTCTAGGCTCTAACATCGGATTCTGAACTACATAATCTTGAATGCTTTGTACCCTTGAAGTGAGTTGATCCACACAAGAGGACAGACCTTGAATATCCATATCTACACCTGAGTCCTGAACCACCCAGAGGTTAAGGGGAAAAGAGAGACAAAACACACTGCAAAGAAAAAAAAATGGGTTCAGAACTTCTCTTATCCCTCTTTTGAGATGCATTAACACTTTGTTGGGCCAGCTGTACTGTTATGGACCTGGTGGTTAGATGCACCCGGAATGACCTGATGGTTAAACTAGAAATCGGGACAAGCTCTGGGGAAGTGGGAACTCTGCTGACCGCAAACCCTACTCCTATCACACACACTAGAAATAGCCGTGGAGCGTAGCTAACTCTCCCTAGACGCCTCTTCACAGCCTAAGAGCTAACTACCCCTAAAGATAGAAATAGAAGCCTTACCTTGCCTCAGAGAAATTCCCCAAAGGAAAAGGCAGCCCCCCACATATATTGCCTGTGAGTTTAGAGGAAAGTCACAAACACAGGAATGAAACAGGTTTTAGCAAAGGAGGCCAGTCTTCTCTAAATAGTCAGAGGATAGAAAAGGGAACTATGCGGTCAGCACAAAAACTACAAAAACCACGCAGAGTATGCAAAAGGACCTCCACACCGACTCACGGTGTGGAGGTGCAACTCTGCACCCCCAGAGCTTCCAGCTAGCAAGGAAATATCATGATAGCAAGCTGGACTAGAATTAGCAGTACTAACAAATATATTCAGGAAGCAGTAACAACAAATTAACTAGCAGGGACTTAGCTTCTGCTGGAGTTGACAGGTCATCTGAGAAGTCCAAGAGAGATCTGAACCAATACTGAGACATTGACAGCTGGCATGAAGTAACGATCTGAGTGGAGTTAAATAGGGAAGCCAGCCTAGCAATAAACGAGGGCAGCTGAGAAAGCCAACCTCAAGGACCAGCAGTTCCACTCAAAGCCACCAGAGGGTGTCCAAGGACAGAACTCACCAAAGTACCATTCATGACCACAGGAGGGAGTCCGAGAAAGGAATTCACAACAGTTGGCGTTTGGAGATTTGTTCATGAGATTGTTGTTTGGAGTTTTGTTTGTGTGCACATCCTCATTGTCTCCTATTTGTTTTCTCTTTCCTTTAACTGCCCTGCGTTCCACTCTGTTGTTTGGTGAGTGTATTTTGTATGAAAGTTATTTTCAGTTATCTATGTCCATCTTGCCTTATTTGTCTGGTTAGTGTTATCTTATATATTTTGGCTTCTCAACTCCCTGGGTGGTGCAGGGGACAGATAAGGGTTGTTATAGTTGCATATAAAAGACACGTGAACCCAGCGTCTCCACCTTCAGAAGTAATCTGGGGAACAGGGATAGCCTAGGGCATCCCTAGTTTCGGGACATGGTTAGCACCCACAGTCACAGAGAATTTGATGGAGTTGTTTGCAGGCACCATTTAGCACTTGCAGAGTCCTTGAGGTGCCAAGAGAATAGAAAACCCCCACAAAGTGCGTGCATCAGTAAGTGCATATGTAAGTTGTGTAGAATACATCAGGTTGGCATACGTAAGTTGTGTAGAGTACATCAAGTCCTGCAATAAATTAGATTAAATCAGAAATACATTTAGTTGTCCGTGAAAGTGTGGTACAGTTTGAAACAGTGTTTTTTTGGGTCAGGTGTTGCATTGCCAAGTGGTGTCCTTTCTTAGCCCCCTCCTGTAACACACTTTGCACTTTTTTTGTGACCTGCATCTCTTTGCAGTTCAGGGACCTCACATGGAAAATGTTGCCCTGGTACTATACGGGCACTTTCAGTTCCAGAAGGACTGGGGCCTGCTCTTTCCGGACTTCCAAATATTAGGGCCTTGAAATGCCGGTCTACACTGCAGATCGTAATAGCACATAAGCATTATACATTGCCTTCTGTACAATGTGAATGGCCAGCTTCTTGTACCACACATTAGATTTCTGCATGGCATTGTAGGGATGGAGGACTTGATCAAATAGATCAACTCCCACCATGTTCTTAGTGTACCCCAGGACATAGTCTGGTTTGGGGACCTGTGCAGTGGTACCTCGTACAGCGGTGGGTATGCTACCATAACCACATATGTTGGTCAAGATAAGGACATCCCTCTTGTCCTTGTATTTGGCCACCAGCATGCTGTGCCTACATTGGGCTGGCTCTACTCTCACTGTTTCTGAGCAGGAGCCCAATAGTTGACTTTAGGAGTCCTCTCTGATATTTGCGCACAGTACCACAAGCTGCTGTAGCTCTGGCAAAGAGGGATTTGAAGAGTGGGATGCTTGTGTAGAAGTTATCTATATAGAGGTGATAACTCTGATCTAGCAGTAGATGCCCCAATTCCCACAAATTTTCCTCTCATTCCAAGACAGGGGAGCATTAATGGGGATAAATCTGGGTGTCCTTCTGTCATGGGGATACCATGCTAGAAAAGGGCCAGAAGATCACAGCCTCTGGTTATACAAACCACTGCACCTGTTAGATTTGCTTCACCTTCTTATTAGCAGTGCAGGTTTTCCTTGCTTTGTTACTGCAAGGTTTAATCAGTT
The DNA here is from genome assembly GCF_051348905.1 of Ranitomeya variabilis. Classification (NCBI taxonomy): domain Eukaryota; kingdom Metazoa; phylum Chordata; class Amphibia; order Anura; family Dendrobatidae; genus Ranitomeya; species Ranitomeya variabilis. Next base: position 75,360,586 of record NC_135236.1, on the reverse strand, counting down.
CTAGCTATCTCCTGGAACACTCTGTCCTGACTTGTCTCAGCTGTTCTGTGTTGTCCACTTCTCTCAGGTATATATGCTCAACAAAATCAAGTAACACTCACCTCTTCGCTTACTGCTGCTCACTTTCTGCCATCTTTTTCTCTTCTTTCCGCCGTAGCGCTCTGCATCTTTGACATTTTCACTATAGGTCAGTACTTCCGGCTGCGTCCAGGCCTTAGAGGTTGCTGCCCTTTGTAAAGTCACAACTCAGTGACGTCATGATGTCCTCTGTGACCTTGTGATGTGAAATGACTTCCGAGTCTTGAATGCAGGCAGAATTGCTGGCTTATGATGAAGAGGCTACAGATGCATCATGCGACAGCCGACCACCGATGATGGGGAGTGCCACATCTCGTTATCCTATAGAGTGCCAACCTCAGCGGTTAGGTAGAATCAGTGTAGGCAATTAGTTAGGGATTTAGGCTACTTTCACACTAGCGTCGGTATGGGGCCGTCGCCATGCGTCGGCCCGACGTACCGACGCACGATGTGAAAGAAATGAACAACAGGGGCAGCGGATGCAGTTTTTCAACGCATCCGCTGCCCCATTGTAATGTCCGGGGTGGAGGAGGCGGAGTTCCGGCTGCGCATGCGCGGTCGGAAATGGCGGACACGACGCACAAAAAAAGTTACATGGAACTTTTTTTTGTTGTGCTGATGGTCCCCCAAAACACGACGCATCCGTCGCATGATGGATGCTACGTGTGGCCATATGTCGCAATGCGACGCTAATGCAAGTCTATGGAGAAAAAACGCATCCTGTGGGCAACTTGCAGGATACGTTTTTTCTCCAAAACGACGCATTGCGACGTCCGCCAGACGACGCCAGTGTGAAAGTAGCCTTACAGTCATATATATCTATCTGTTTATGGTTTACTGTACATTGTGTATAAGTATTTGTATACCAATATAGAAGCGATTACTTTTATCAGGCTTTGTATGGTTTAATCTAATTGAAAGTGCAATTTTGCATCCCCTCTTTTAACGTTGTTTTTTACACTGGGAATTTGTGTTTTTATACTTTAGTAACAAAAGATTAGTTTTAAGATATTTTATGTTCACACAAGCAACAAGAAGAGACCTACTGGTCAGGTTAAATAGCGTCGTAGTTTTACAGTTTGGTTTGTTACAAATATGGTGATACTAAATATGTATATTTATTATTTTTTATGGAAGACGTGTGAGACAAATACCACAATAATATACTGCAATAGATTGAAATCACTTTATTGGTGAAATAAGTGAAAGTAAGCAAAATGCGATATAACCTTTGTATATATTGTGTGGCAGTCCTGAGGTGGAATACCTGGACGGAACTTTCATTCTCAATTCACAGGTAAACTCTCTTCAGTGAATACAGATTTTGCCATTACTGAGATAGGATATGATTCAATTTTTATAAATAAAAACAGCAAGGCCAAGCGATATCAAAAAACAAGGTGTCCATAAAGAGAATGACCAGATCACATCACCTTATAAATATCACAACTGTGTCACCAATTATACTGATATATCTATGACCCTGCTAGGGAGCCTAATGTTGTGCATCAAAGCATCAAAGACTGTTATAATTATCCTCTGCTGTAGATATGTAAAGGTAATAGTAGTCCGTACACAATTCTCCCTATCCACATAGGCGTTTCGCCCCCCGGAAGAAGATCTGGGGTGCACGAAGGAGAATTGATCAGCTCACACACCGCACCATTTGGCCTGCTTGGGGATTTACTGCCTAAGGTATTGTTACCCTAGCCGGGTCATAGATATGTCAGTATAATTGGTGACACAGTTGTGATATATATAAGGTGATGTGATCTGGTCATTCTCTTTATGGACACCTTGTTTTTTATGTCGCTTGGTCTTGCTGTTTTTATTTATAAAAATGTAATAAAGATTTGTATACATTCTATTATATGGTTCTCTTCTTGCCGCTGGTATCATGTAAGTCCGCTTTGGATTGTATATGCATAATTTAGAATCACCCACTTTTTTCATCCATTAAAATTAAAGAAATAAAAATGTAAAAAAAAAGCATATTTGGTATTGCGATGCCTATAAGTATATGTTTTATAAAAATCTAAACTATATTAACCCATATGTTAAATGCTACAGAGAGGAAAAAAAATTCCAGAATTAAGTAAGTTTTTATGGTTGCCACAACTTTTTTAAAAAAGTGCATTGTATGTACCCCAAAATGATATCAATAAAAACGTCAGGTTGCAACACAAAAAACAAGTCTCACACAGCTTGTGGCGAAAACAAGCCTCTCTGACCTTTCCCGTCACCTGTGCACTGCAGTACTTTACACTGGCCTCAACAGGAAGCAAGGAAGAGGACGTCATATGAAGATGGGAGGCGCTGGACCCGGACCTCGACACCCATCGGACCGGACCGCATGACCGCCCCCCAAGTTGAGTATAATAAAACTTGTTTTTCTTATCTTTCAGGATACATCGGGGGCTTATCTACAGCATTACAGAATGCTGCTGATAAACCCCTAATGGCGGTGGCCGCAGCTTATATGCGAAAAAGTAGGTGACAGGTTCCCTTTAAGGAGAGGTGAGACTAGTCCAGCTTCATTTCAGTTTGGTTCTTTCCACACCGATTTAGTCGTATGTACACCCGGGTGCTCTGTGATTGATCTTCACAGCTCCCTGTGGCAGCATCAACAGCGATCACACCGTGGGTCCAAAAGTCAATGTGGATGATCTTCTCCTGTGAACATTTTTCAGTTAATCTCAAACTACAATCCTTGTCATCATTTTGCAGTCTAATTTCCATTTGTGGACTTTTCTTCTACTGCAAAGAGAATACAAATGCCAAATAAATGTCAAACAGGAGAATGTTCAAGGGTTTTATAAAGTGATTGCTAAGACATGAAATCACTTTTTGATTGGTGGTTGATCGCCAATCAATCAAGTAACTACAAAATGCTATTTCTTAGTGGTCAGGGACTGCCTCTGCCAGCAATTCTGCAGCCTCTGCTCAGGCCACATTAACAGAGCAGCAGCTTCTTTTCCGCCCTTCTCTGTTGATGGGGCGTGACTACTGACATCATACTGATTGACAGCCCTCTCTCCCACTGCCTGACTGCGAGAAGCCCACTGCCAATCAGCATGATGCCAGCAGTCACCCCTGATGATAGCGCAACCTGGAAGAGGAAGAAATGCCCTATTGACATGGAGCAGCTGAATCACTGGCAGGAGCGGTCAATAATCACTTTGAGCTGGCACCGGGTACAACAGGCTGGTAGTTACAAAATTTTTAGGCACTTAACAAAGAAAAAAAAAAATAATAATGGATAATCTCTTTAAGGCCACGTTCACACGTTCAGTATTTGGTCAGTATTTTACATCAGTATTTTTCAGCCCAAACCAGCTTACACCTATCTCTGACAGCAGCAATTGGCTCTGTCTCCGATCGCTGGCATTTAACCACTAAAAAGCTGCTGTCCGTTTCCGACAGCAGCATTTAAGTGTTGTGATCCTATTAGGAAGCCCGCTTAGGCACCCATCGCCCCTTTGTGACATGATCGTGGAGAAACAATGGGTTATCGTGGCATCTCCGTGCCTACTGAAGATGCCCATTGCCATCATTTTTGTATTCTTAGATTATGATCCTCACTATGTGCAGTCTATAGTACATGTAATTAAACTATTACAAACTCAAGACTGAATGAAAAAAATACACAGAAAGTAATAGAAAAAAGTTTAAAAAAAAATGACATAATTAAAAAATAAAACAAACTGATTTGATTCACACCTCACCTTTTCCCAAGACAAAAAAATAGAGAAATTAAAAAAATAAACATATTCTGCATCACTACATCCATAAAGAACCAATCTTCAAAGTATGAAACTGTTTAACCCTTACAGCAATTGTTGTAAAGACACCTGATTTCTTGTTTTTTCATTTCTGCAACTTCCCCCAAAAATGTAATAAAAAGGAATCAAACAATATGTACTGCAAAATGATACAAATAAAAACTACAGCTCGCCACATGAAAAATCAAATCTTCACGCAACTCAAAAGATGGAAAAATAAAAAAGTAAGTTATGGATATTGAAAAATGGTAACACAAACCAATTTTTTAGAATTGTTTTTGTTGAGGTTTTTTTTTTTAAATTTTTTCAGTACGCTGTATGATAAAGTGAAGGGTGTCATTCAAAATTACAACTCTTTGCTCCTCAAAAATAAAGCCCTTTAGTGCAACAAATAAAAATTGTTTGCAGCAGTAAGAAATTAAATAACAGGGTTCCATTGACTGTTAAGTCAGAAAAGTAAATTTAGAAATCTGTTGGATCAGTCCACAAGCGGGCAGAGAATTTTTCGTCTCTTCCTGGTCACCGGATGTGGGATGTTTTCTGGTGGCCTCTTTTTCACCACAGTCTTATGTGGTCACTACGGCTCTTAGGCCTCTTTCACGCGTCCAGATAATTCCGGTACCGGAGAAATCGGTACCGGAGTTATCCGTGTCCATGTGTCCGTGTGCTCACGTGGCACATCAGTGTGGCACACGTGCGGCATCCGTGTGCCGCCTGAGGACCACACGGACCATGAAGGAGAGACAGCGCTACAGTAAGCGCTGTCCCTCCCGCTGTGGTGCTGAAGGCGGCATTCATCTCTTCTCCCCCGCAGGAGAGAAGAGATGAATGATCAATTTTTTTATTTTTTTTTTAAATAAAGTTGCTGGGACCTCCCGCCTCCCATCCCCAGTGTGCCGTCCGGCCCCTTGCAGAAGAAATACCCACCCGGCTCCCGCGATGTCTCCTCTCTCCTCTCAGCGCTGGCCCCTTCTCTTGTGTGAGCGGTCACGTGGGACCGCTCATTACAGTGAGGAATATGCGCATATTCCTCACTGTAATGAGCGGTCCCACGTGACCGCTCACACAGGAGAAGGGGCCAGCGCTGAGAGGAGAGAGGAGACATCACGGGAGCCGGGTGGGTATTTCTTCTGCAAGGGGCCGGACGGCGCACTGGGGATGGGAGGCGGGAGGTCCCAGCAACTTTACTTTTAACAAAAAAAAAATGATCGTTCATCTCTTCTCTCCTGCGGGGGAGAAGAGATGAATGCCGCTTTCAGCAACACAGCGGGGGGGACAGCGCTTAATGTAGCGCTGTCTCTCCTGCGGGCAATATGTGCACACGGAGGAGAGTGCACACTGTTCTCCGTGTGCACGTGTGCAGGACGTATTGCTGTACGTGCTGCCGGAGAAACACAGACATGTCTCCGTGTTTTGCACACGGACACACGGTCCGTGAAAACACGGAGACATGTGCATAGACCCATTCATTTGAATGGGTCTACGTGTGTCAGTGTCTCCGGTACGTGAGAAAACTGTCACTACACGTACCGGAGACACTGACGTGTGAAAGAGGCCTTAAATGGAGAGGGTTCCCTCTTAGGATTTACTGAGACCACACATGATCAATGATTTTAAATAGATTGCCCACTACTTTATCATTGATGACCTGTCCTTAGAGTAGGTCATCAATGTCTGATTGGTCGGGGTCCGACATGCAGCACCCCCGCTGATCAGCAGTTCTTGGTGTTGGCGCTGACTGCACAGTCTTCTGCAAATGAGCATTTCTGGATGGCGTCCGAGAACAGTGGGGGTGCCGGGTGTCTAATCGTGACCAATCCTATATTGATGACCTATCCCAAGGACAGGTCATCAATGATAAAGTAGTGGACAACCTCTTTAAGATATGAATCTTATAGTAACAGTAATATAATAACTCACCAGCACTGCCAGAAGAATGATGGAAAACACTATGACCACCGGTATGCTAATCAAAGCAAAGTGAATACGACTTCTGTAACCTCTGGAGTGGGGATCATCCATCTTGTCTGTAAAATAAAGAGAAGTCATCACTTTCCAATGTACGGATACATTTGCAGGACAGGAAATCACATCACAGAGCAATAACTACATACAAGGCGCAGCGCCCTGTTACCCAGTCACATAGTATATGGAGGCCGTAGATGATACTTCCAATAGTTGGCAATGCATAATATGTAGTAAGCGCTATAGACACAAAAATAGGGGTCACAATGTCCAGTGTGAATAAAATAAGACTGCATGTGTGGACACTAGTCCATTCACTTCTACGGGAGCAGTAGTGCTCATGTGGGACCACCGTTCAATTCACTTCATTGAGGTTGGTCGTGCGTATGCATGGCCACCCCTCTATTCACATCTATGGCTTTGTAAGGGCAGTAATGCTCATGCATAACTTACACTCATTTCAGTTTTTTTTCCTTGAATCCGCATGCTCGACCGCCACTCCATTCACTTCTACGGGAACTGTAGTGAAATGTGTGATTACTCCTCCATTAACTACTACTGATCTATAGTAGTGCCCATGCGCCACCATTTCAGTAAATCAGAAGCAGGAGGTGGCCTCCATATGCAAATGAGGAGACGTAATCAATCTCTTGCCGCACCAAGGGTACACCAAACCCCGTCACTTGCATGCAAATTAAAAGTGATTTTCTCATGCACCATACCCGTAATAGGTGCAGTGCTAGTGTGCTTGTTATAGGGGCTAAGTCCCCTACAGCACTGTATTGTCCACTTAAAATGCATTTAGGTGGTGACGGACTCCCTCTAAGGCGCTGTCACATAATCTGTAAACAAGCCTTCACAAGAACACTTGTTCCCAATTATTGACTTTTCAATTCACCAGGAGGTGCAGACTAGATTTTGTATAGCCCAGTAAAGTGAACACCAATGACCAGAGATATCACAAGCATCAGATTCCTACCTGACGGGATCAGGACACATATGTTAGTGATGTTTCTTGGGAGAATCAGGGTCCCATTACCAGTACGGCCTTCACTTTCACCCAATATCACTTTGGCTGCATTCAGGCGCTTTATTTGATCACAATGACTGTGTGTTCCATTAAGGTCTAGAGAAGAAGCAGAAACAGTAATTTAATAATAAGTAGTCAAAGCCTATAAAACAAATGGATTAATGGGAAGACGGGTGCCAGGGCACTGCAATACATATATGGGTCTGTCCCTACAAACTAACATTGTCCCTACAAAGTGACACACTATGCTTGAGGAAGAGAATGGTAATTGGTAATGCCCAGATGTCAATTTATAAATACATTTCCAGGAGAAGTTACAAGGGGGCCTTATCTTAAGTAGTTTAACTCCTTAGCGACATCTGTCATAGCCCATTTCATATAGTGCAGATGGCGGATGTGTTATATAACTGGTTTATGAGAGTAACTACTGAGATCAAAGCTAGTTCGGTCACCTTTTGGCTCCCCCATGACATGACATTGGGGGTGCAATGGTGTTGACTTTGCAACCTTGGATTTGCCTTGACCATTCGTTTGCCTAGCCCTTTTTGCCATGGTCTGCTACCATCTTGGAATTCTGACCTTGGATTATGCTTTTGTCTCACCGCTTTGTCTATGACATACCCTCCTGGCTTTTGACCTTGGACCACTTGACTACCCATCCTTACGGCTTGGCCATGAGCAGTGACTAGCATCACACCTTTGATATATTTTCTGCATTTAACCTCCAATGGAGAGACTTGACCGTGAAACTGTGACCAAGGAGAAGTCAGAAATCCTAGCAATGACATGGCCTTCCTGAGGGTCATGGTGGGATTCTTTATTGCCTTCAACACCTGGTCTGACACCTTTTTCATGTTGAAAAGTCAACCCAGATTTGTTAAGGGTGTTCTGATACCTTTTGTAACAATTCACGGAGTCATTGATAAACCAAAGGAAAGGGCCATGAGCTTAAAATGCTTGATCCTCTCATTGGCTAGATCCACTCTTAGGAACTTCTGATCTTCTATGTTGATTGGAATATGATAAAAAATATGCATCCTTTAAGTCTAGAACGATAATATAACAGCCCGGAAAGCTTTATGGTCGATTTTATATTTTCCATCTTGAAAGGACAGATTTTTAGGAAATTGCTTCACTTTTTTTCAGGCTGATGACAGTCCTGTAGCAGGCGTCTGCTTTGCTTATCAGTAAAAGAGGAGAATAGAATAGAATCTCTCTCCTTCCTATTCTACTGGAACCTCTATAACGACTATTTTTTTTACCACTTCCTGAATTTCCATTTCAAGGATTAATTGTCTCTCCCTCAGACCTCCGAGGGGCCAGTACCACAGAACTGGGGAGGAATGCCACAGTCCTCACTATTTTGGCAGTCTTAAACCGCATTTAAATGCAGGACCAGCCTGAACATCACCTCCTTCCCCAATAGCTGCCTCCTCCAGAACTCTCCCAGAAGGACTGATGTGTCGAATGTCACCAGGGCGTGCCACTACAGTACGCCCTGTGCATGCACAGACCCAGGGTGACACAGTAGCCAGCAGACACGCAGAGATGCTGCCTCCGCCTGCACTCCAGGCAAGCTCCAAATGGAGCCCCTGCGGCGCTTACAGACCCCGCACAATGGCTCAGCAGACCTCATGACCTCCTAAGCAACAGGGCAGGACCTTTTCTTTGGTCCGCACCCGACACTCTGTGAATAGGTTCCCCGTCAAAGACAAGAAAACAACTGATGCAAGGGAGAAGCAACGTGCTTTTATTCTGTAGGTTTCTTGTCCTTGGTGGGTGGATCCCTTCTTGATCAGGTGGTGCTGTCAAGCTTGATTGGAAAATTTAAAACATACTCTTGGTAGAGCAGTAAAAAAAAGATGGTCTTCGAAAACTAAAGTAATATATTCATGCTTTAATTGTATGGAAGTTATACCTAGGCCTTACCCCTTATTAGAGTAATAGATTTTCTATCTGAACTGACTAGATTAGAGACAGTGACGGCTTGAGTATAATTGTACGGAATAGTCAGTGTCCGTTTATCAGGGCTCAGCCAGTATCGGTCCAGCAAATCTCTTCCATCCACTGTCCAGTTGAATGCCCCTGGGTCTTCAACAGGGAACACAGTGAAGGATATGGTCCTTTCTGTGTCATTACGGTACAGTTCCGCAATCCAGACAGGATCTATAGGTGGAGAAAGTTTCTCATTAGATTTTTGTTATACTCGCATAATTAACATATTGACTGGGCCACAAAATCAATTCAGACCCAAGACCAGGCCCCTAAAAATCAATTAAGTCACGGGCTCATCCCACACCCTCCTAAAAAAGGAAAGAAAAAAAGAAAGAGTTCAGACCCCAGACTGGGTCCAGAAAATTTATTCAAACCGCCAGCCAAGTACCATAATCAACTCAGGCTCAAGACTGTGCCCCTAATAATCAAATAACGATTTACCATAAATGTATACAATGTGGATTCCACCTCTGGGACACGCAGATTTCTTCAGAACGGGAATACCTTTGATCCCATGTTTTGACCAGTACTGCAGACAGGGCCGTATTTGCCACTAGGCACTTGTGGGCACGTGCCTAGGGTGGGACAATGCGTGGGGCGGCACCTGAGCAAGGTTGTTTTTTTTTTTGTTTTTTTTTTATTTAAGTCGTGGGTCACCTCCCGACCGACCGCCCCCCAGCCCCGCCCCCCTGGCCGCCTGCCCACCTCCCTGCCTGCCTCCCACCCATCCTCCTTGAAGACGATACTCACCCTGCTCCAGCGATGCCTGGTCTCAGCGTCTGCAGCTCGTCCTGAGTGAGCGGTCACATTGTACCGCTCATTAAGGTCATGAATATGCGCATATTCATTACCTTAATGAGCGGCATCACATGACCGCTCACGCAGGGAGAAGGTGCTGTGCTGGGAGTCGGGACAGAGCCAGAGGGATAATGGCGCGGCCGCACGGTGTGGGAAAGGTGAGTATGAGGGACAGGTTATGGGGGGGGGGATGAAGGAGGATGGTAAGTGCAGTGCCCCAGAGTCCTGGTCGTTGCAGTAACGTCGCTTCTCCACCAGGGGGAATGATGGTACGTCTGATTGCACTGAAAGAGTTCACCTGACCAGGTATCAAAATCACACACTACATTTCACAACCCGGCCACCAGGGGGAGCAAAGGGTTCTATGTATTAGGCCACTCCTCACACTCTGGTAAAACTGGGGGTCGGACAGGAAGTTAGACAGAAGCTGACTGGGTGAGAGCCAGGGAGGTCCTGTCAGGCGTGGGACCCTGACAGCGGCCTAGCACAGATAGATCGTTACGGAGCTGCGCCTGCACTTGAATGCGGCAGCATCCTAAGAAAGGACAAGAAGCGAAGTATATTGTGGAGAAGTGAGAAACTAAATCACAGCACAAAGGAGAAGTAACCGGGGGAGTTGTGCCATAAGATCAGGCAACATCCCTCTGAGGCGCGTAGCCGGAACACCGAGGGTGTACTGGCTCTACGCACTACTCCAGAACACGGCAGGACAGTTAACTCTAGGTTGGCTGTCTCACCTTTACACCTAATGAAGACAACGGAGGCAATTGTGGGAGAGGGGCGTCTCTAGGGTCCCTATAAAATAACTCCAGGCCTACCCCGTCATACGGGTGCGTCCTATCCAAACCATCTGGGGGACGGAGAGAGAGAAAGAATAGAAACAAACACAACAGTTGTGAGGACTATCCCGTGGTGCTCAGCAGGGAGGTACTACAACACACAGGCGCAAGTAGGAAGGCTACCGATTTCCACCTGCAAAGGGAACTCTGGATGTGCTTTTGGACCGGCCGGTCTCAGCCAGCCCTGTTAGCAGTGCTCTGGATTGTGGATGCCGAAGTCTACAGTAAAAGGTAAAGAGACTGCAACCCTGTGTCCTCGTTATTTACCGCGACCTACGCCATACCACCTGCACCTCTGGGAAGCCCTGGGGACACACTTCACCTGTGGGAAGGTATACCATCCGGCTGCCATAACATCGCCCCAGCGGACCCCTAAGCAGCGTCGGTCACCCTGACCGAAGACCACAGGTGGCGTCACGAAGACTCGACAGACTAGCGCCACCACCTTTCATTGTGCGCCCCTTAGCAGGGTCACGGACCGGGTCGGGCCACCGTGACTTCCCAGAACCGAGATCCAGAGACCCGGTGCTGAGTACCCCGCGGCCCTGCGTTTGGGGGCGCTGCAATTTTGGCGTCATGAACAGGATCTACTTAAGCCTGAGAATCAGGTCATGTGTGCCTTGGAACTGTGTCTGATTTGTGCTTGAACTGTGGTTTATTGCAAAGACTGCGAATTGCCAATTGCCATCAAAATCCGCCATTACAGCGCCATGAGAAGCGCAGGAGAAGAAGGGCGTGGAGTGGGCGTGAGCAAATTGAAGAGCGCGAAGAACAATGGCTGCCCAGTATCTCTGTATCCTGAGGACGTGTCCGTCAGCAGCCGAGGTCCGCCTCCTAATCTTGTTTGGAGGGTGGAGACCATGGAGACGGGGCCGCCCCCGAAAAAGAACGCGGGAATAAGATCCAGAGGTGGGGACAAAGATGGCGACTTCCAGGCCGCCACATGGGGACATCCCGGCCCGGCGCCGGGCCGCATCACCCGAAGCGAGCCCAGACCCACCGTTGCTGCAGGGATTGACCGTCACAGAGCTGCCCATGGGGAGGCCCAGCGGCCAGTCGCCAGATGACTGGGTGGCCGCGGCCGAGGCCCGGCAGCTGGCGCACTGCCGAGAAGCTCATGTGAGTTCCCGGCTTGTTCACTCTGCAGAGATTCGCCTGTCCCCGCGTTCCCCTCTTCACCCGCTCCGGCTGCGGAGGATCCACGAGCCCCGCCACCGGGTCATGAGCCGCGGGAACGGGACCTGAGGATTCTGCCATGGATGGAACACAGGTGGCACCTGGTGGCTGCGCAGAGGAAGGAGAAGGAGAGAGAGGCCCGACCTGTGGCCGTGGTTGATTTTAACGACAATGTGGACGACCCTCCGCCGAAGTGGGGTGTCATAATAACCTTCAACTCCCAGGAAGGAAGGGGAGTCATCCAAGAGATTGGGGAGCCGTTGAAGGTACATGTCACCCGGAGTGAGGTCGAGCCCTGTTACGGAGAGATCGATGCAGACCGCGACTTGCAGCCCGGGGATGCCGTGATCTACACCCGGTGGCAGAGAGGAAGCGGCTGGTGGGCTCATGATGTTCAGCGGTGCGCGGCTCTCCTGGTGGCGCCCAGGGAGACGGCTCCGCGGTGGGAGCAGCGGCTGCAGCTTCTACTGCTCCCCACCGGGCGGCTCCAACCCAGAACCCAGGCCGTCCTCGATCAAAAGGAGCGGTGTGACGGGTAAAGCCGTTCCAAGAGCAAAAATAAACTTCAGAATCGTGAAGAAATGTATATAGTTATTTAAAAACTGTTTTCTGCTTTCGCTGCTTTTGACTTGACCAGGGTTAGTCCTTAAAGGGATCCCTTTGTTGACCCGGGATTCCCTGTTGTTCATATTTTTGCACAAATTATTATTGTTTCAAAAGAACTGCCGGATCACGAACAGTGCATGATTACAAACTGCTTGTATATAGTTTGCACCTTCTTAAAGGTGCCCCCTACTGGTTTTACAAAAAGGAGAGCTTTTTGAAGAGACTGTTCCGGAATACAGCATGAAGGCTCTTGCTTTGAACGGACTTGCAAATGGAGAGTTTGCACTACCTCAAAGAGACTTGGTCCCTCTTAAAGGGAATGTTTAATTGTTGCATTTATCCGGAAAATAATGTTGCCTTAAGAGAATTACATAGTGATAATGTCTATTGTAGAAATAGTATGTAGTTAGTAAATGTTAATGATGATCTTTGAAAAGTGAGGACAGAGAACAATTGAAAGCCGAATTTCAATAGAGTGAACCTGTAGGGGTTAGTGAGTCCTCCAGAGAACCATAGAGAGCTGGTTCGCAGACGTAGCACTTAGTAGCATACCCGGCTGGGTAATGGTCATAAATAGTTAATAGATGGTTGACTTAAAAGAGAAAAATAAAGAAAGAGTTAATTTATATTTTAGAGTTTTATGGTAGGCCTTTAGTGGGTTCAGCATACACGCCCTTAAAGGAAAAATTTAATTATTGTTATAGCCCTTAGTGGATAATGAGTAATATACCTTTAGTGGATATACGTCCTTAAAGGGGAAGTACTGTTTTGCACTTATAGTTAAGAGAGTAGAATACCTGTATGGGTAATAGCAATTGGGGGAAGTAGATAGTAATTGTTTACAAATTTGCCTGTTGCACTATGTAAATGTGTTTCTGTTTGTAACGTTCAAGTGTCATTACCTCCCATAAAGGAAAGCACTGTTATATTTATTTGTTCATAGCATTTCAAAATGTTGTATCTCTTTTTGCTAACATGTATTGTTGTTCTTCTTTTCCCAGTCCGAGAGTACTGGATTTAACGGGGGGTGCAGCGCCCCAGAGTGCTGGTCGTTGCAGTAACGTTGCTTCTCCACCAGGGGGAGTGATGGTACGTGTGATTGCACTGAAAGTTCACCTGACCAGGTATCACAGTCACACACTACATTTCACAACCCGGCCACCAGGGGGAGCAAAGGGTTCTATGTATTAGGCCACTCCTCACAGTAAGGTAAAACGGGGGGTCGGACAGGAAGTTAGACAGAAGCTGACTGGGTAAGAGCCAGGGAGGTCCTGTCAGGCGTGGTTCCCTGACAGCGGCCTAGCACAGATAGATCGTTACGGAGCTGCGCCTGCACTTGAATGCGGCAGCATCCTAAGAAAGGACAAGAAGTGAAGTATATTGTGGAGAAGTGAGAAACTAAATCACAGCACAAAGGAGAAGTAACCGGGGGGAGTCGTGCCATAAGATCAGGCAACATCCCTCTGAGGCGCGTAGCCGGTGGCCGGAACACCGAGGGAGTACTGGCTCTACGCACTACTCCAGAACACGGCAGGACAGTTAACTCTAGGTTGGCTGTCTCACCTTTACACCTAATGAAGACAACGGAGGCAATTGTGGGAGAGGGGCGTCTCTAGGGTCCCTATAAAATAACTCCAGGCCTACCCTGTCATACGGGTGCGTCCTATCCAAACCATCTGGGGGACGGAGAGAGAGAAAGAATAGAAACAAACACGACAGTTGTGAGGACTATCCCGTGGTGCTCAGCAGGGAGGTACTACAACACACAGGCACAAGTAGGAAGGCTACGTTGTGCCTGTGGTTCCTTCTGTTGAGCCTCCTGCTCCGGTGTTGGTTGGGGGCGAGTTGGAGTACGTGGTGGAAAAGATCTTGGATTCTCGTCTCTCCAGGCGGAGGCTTCAGTATCTGGTCAAGTGGAAGGGCTATGGTCAGGAGGATAATTCCTGGGTGGTCGCCTCTGATGTGCATGCGGCCGATTTGGTTCGTGCCTTTCACGCTGCTCATCCTGATCGCCCTGGTGGTCTTGGTGAGGGTTCGGTTACCCCTCCTTAAGGGGGGGGTACTGTTGTGAATTAGACTTTTTGGCTCCCTCTTGTGGTCACTAGTGATATGACACTTTGATATTCCTTCCCTGGCTTGGTACCCACCTGGCCTCGTTAGTCCAGGGGTGTCGCTATTTGAACTTCCTGGATTTTCAGTCTGGTGCCTGGCATCGTTGTAATCAGATCCTTCTGTTTGCTCCTCTCTGCTGGTCCTGGTTCTTTGCAAAATTAAGCTAAGTCCTGCTTTCTTGTTTTTGGTTATTTACTGTGCTCTTATTTTTGTCCAGCTTGTACTAAATGTGATTCCTGATACTGCTGGAAGCTCTAGGGGGCGGATGTTCTCCCCCCGTGCCGTTAGACGGTTCGGGGGTTCTTGAATATTCCGCGTGGAGTTTTTGTGAGGGTTTTTTGCTGACCATATAAGTCATCTTCCTATATTCTGCTATTAGTTAGTGGGCCTCTCTTTGCTAAAACCTAGTTCATTTCTTGCGTTTGTCTTTTCTTCTTACCTCACCGTTATTATTTGTTGGGGGCTTGTATCCTACTCTTTGGGGTATTTCCTCTGGAGGCAAGAAAGGTCTTTCTTTTCCCTGCTAGGGTTAGTTAGTTCTCCGGCTGGCGCGAGACGTCTAGAATCAATGTAGGTACGTTCCCCGGCTACTGCTATTTGTGTGCTAGGTTCAGGTATATGGTCAGCCCAGTTACCACTGCCCTATGAGCTGGGTTTTATGTTTGCAGACTTCGCTATTGTTTCTGAGACCCCCTGCCATTGGGGTCATAACAGCAACACCCCTGGACTAACGAACCAGGTGGGTACCAAGCTGGGGAAAGAAAATCAAAGTGTCATGTCGCTAGTGACCACAAGAGGGAGCCAAAAAGTCTAATTCACAACAGTACCCCCCCCTTAAGGAGGGGTCACCGAACCCTCACCAAGACCACCAGGGTGATCAGGATGAGAAGCGTGAAAGGCACGAACCAAATCGGCCGCATGAACATCAGAGGCGACCACCCAGGAATTATCCTCCAGACCATAGCCCTTCCACTTGACCAGATACTGAAGCCTCCGTCTGGAGAGACGAGAATCCAAGATCTTCTCCACCACGTACTCCAACTCGCCCTCAACCAACACCGGAGCAGGAGGCTCAACAGAAGGAACCACCGGCACAACGTACCGCCGCAACAAAGACCTATGGAACACGTTGTGAATGGCAAACGACACCGGAAGATCCAAGCGAAAGGACACTGGATTAAGGATTTCCAAAATCTTATAAGGACCAATGAAGCGAGGCTTAAATTTAGGAGAGGAGACCTTCATAGGAACAAACCGAGAAGACTGCCACACCAAATCCCCAACACGAAGTCGGGGACCCACACCACTGCGGCGGTTGGCAAAACTCTGAGCCTTCTCCTGTGACAACTTTAAGTTGTCCACCACATGATTCCAAATCCGCTGCAACCTATCCACCACAGAATCTACCCCAGGACAGTCAGAGGGCTCAACATGTCCCGAGGAAAAACGAGGATGAAAACCAGAGTTGCAGAAAAATGGCGAAACCAAAGTAGCGGAACTAGCCCGATTATTAAGGGCAAACTCAGCCAATGGCAAGAAGGTCACCCAATCATCCTGATCTGCAGAAACAAAATACCTCAAATAAGCCTCTAGAGTCTGATTTGTTCGCTCAGTTTGGCCATTAGTCTGAGGATGAAAGGCAGATGAAAACGACAAATCAATGCCCATCTTAGCACAAAAGGATCGCCAGAACCTGGAAACAAACTGGGATCCTCTGTCAGACACGATATTCTCAGGAATGCCGTGCAAACGAACCACATTCTGAAAGAATAAAGGAACCAGATCGGAAGAGGAAGGCAGCTTAGGCAAGGACACCAAATGGACCATCTTGGAAAAACGATCACATACCACCCAGATGACAGACATGCCCTGAGACACAGGAAGATCTGAAATGAAATCCATGGAAATGTGTGTCCAAGGCCTCTTCGGGACAGGCAAGGGCAAGAGCAACCCGCTGGCACGAGAACAGCAAGGCTTAGCTCGAGCACAAGTCCCACAGGACTGCACAAACGACCGCACATCCCGTGACAAGGAAGGCCACCAAAAGGACCTAGCCACCAAATCTCTGGTGCCAAAAATTCCCGGATGCCCTGCCAACACCGAGGAATGAACCTCGGAAATGACTCTGCTGGTCCATTTATCAGGAACAAACAGTCTTTCAGGTGGACAAGAGTCAGGTCTACCAGCCTGAAATCTCTGCAACACACGTCGCAAATCCGGAGAAATGGCCGACAAGATTACTCCCTCTTTAAGAATACCAGCTGGCTCTGAGACTCCAGGAGAGTCAGGCACAAAGCTCCTAGAAAGAGCATCAGCCTTCACATTCTTTGAACCCGGTAGGTATGAGACCACAAAGTCAAAACGGGAGAAAAACAATGACCAACGGGCCTGTCTAGGATTCGGGCGTTTAGCAGACTCGAGATACATCAGATTTTTGTGATCAGTCAAGACCACCACACGATGCTTAGCACCCTCGAGCCAATGACGCCACTCCTCAAATGCCCACTTCATGGCCAACAACTCCCGATTGCCAACATCATAGTTCCGCTCAGCAGGCGAAAACTTCCTAGAAAAAAAAGCACATGGTCTCATTATAGAGCAACCAGGGCCTCTCTGCGACAAAACGGCCCCTGCACCGATCTCAGAAGCATCCACTTCAACCTGAAAGGGAAGTGAGACATCAGGCTGACACAAAACAGGCGCCAAAGTAAACCGGCGCTTCAGCTCTTGGAAAGCTTCCACGGCTGCAGGAGCCCAGTTAGCAACATCAGAACCTTTCTTGGTCATATCCGTCAAAGGTTTAACAACGCTAGAAAAGTTAGCGATAAAACGACGGTAGAAGTTAGCAAAACCCAAGAACTTCTGAAGACTCTTAACAGACGTGGGTTGAGTCCAATCATGAATAGCTCGGACCTTGACTGGGTCCATCTCCACCGCAGAAGGGGAGAAAATAAAACCCAAAAAGGGAACCTTCTGCACTCCAAAGAGACACTTTGAGCCCTTGACAAACAAAGCATTCTCATGCAAAACCTGAAACACCATCCTGACCTGCTTTACATGGGAGTCCCAATCATCAGAAAAAAACAGAATATCATCCAGATAAACGATCATAAATTTATCCAGATACTTCCGGAAGATGTCATGCATAAAGGACTGAAACACTGAAGGAGCATTAGAGAGCCCAAAAGGCATCACCAAGTACTCAAAATGACCTTCGGGCGTATTAAATGCAGTTTTCCATTCATCTCCCTGCTTAATGCGCACAAGGTTGTACGCACCACGAAGATCTATCTTGGTGAACCACTTGGCACCCTTAATCCGGGCAAACAAGTCCGACAACAGAGGCAAAGGATACTGAAATTTAACAGTGATTTTATTCAGAAGCCGATAGTCTATACAAGGTCTCAAAGATCCGTCCTTCTTGGCCACAAAAAAGAATCCCGCACCAAGAGGGGAAGAGGATGGACGAATATGCCCCTTCTCCAGAGACTCCTTGATATATGAACGCATTGCGGTATGCTCAGGTACAGACAGATTAAATAATCTTCCCTTAGGAAATTTACTACCCGGAATCAAATCTATAGCGCAGTCACAGTCCCTATGAGGAGGAAGAGCACTGGACCTGGACTCGCTGAATACATCCTGATAATCAGACAAATACTCAGGAACTTCCGAAGGAGTAGAGGAAGCGATAGACACCGGCGGGGAATCGCCATGAATTCCCTGACAGCCCCAACTTGACACAGACATTGCCTTCCAATCCAAAACTGGATTATGGGTCTGTAACCATGGCAGACCCAAAACGACCAAATCATGCATTTTATGCAGAACAAGAAAACGAATCACCTCCCGATGTTCAGGAGTCATGCACATGGTTACCTGTGTCCAAAACTGCGGCTTATTTTCCGCCAATGGCGTAGCATCAATACCTCTAAGAGGGATAGGATTTACCAACGGCTCAAGAACAAAACCACAGCGCTTGGCAAATGAAAAATCCATAAGACTCAGGGCAGCACCTGAATCCACAAACGCCATAACAGGGTAGGAAGACAATGAGCAAATTAAAGTCACAGACAAAATAAATTTAGGTTGCAAATTACCAATGGCGACATGACTAACCACCTTTGTTAAGCGTTTAGAGCATGCTGATATAACATGTGTAGGATCACCACAGTAAAAACACAACCCATTCTGACGTCTATGATTTTTCCGTTCATTTCTAGTCTGAATTCTACCACATTGCATTAAATCAGGTGTTTGTTCAGACAACACCACCAGAGGATTAGCGGCTTTGCGCTCCCGCAAACGCCGGTCAATTTGAATAGCCAGCGCCATGGAATCATTCAGACTTGTAGGAATGGAGAAACCCACCATCACATTCTTAATGGCTTCAGAAGGGCCATTTCTGAAATTTGCGGCCAGAGCACACTCATTCCACTGAGTAAGCACGGACCATTTCCGAAATTTTTGGCAATACACTTCAGCTTCATCCTGGCCCTGAGAGATAGCCAGCAAAGCTTTTTCTGCCTGAATTTCAAGATTGGAATTGGATTGGATACAAGCCCCCAACAAATAATAACGGTGAGGTAAGAAGAAAAGACAAACGTAAGAATGAACTAGGTTTTAGCAAAGAGAGGCCCACTGACTAATAGCAGAATATAGGAAGATGACTTATACGGTCAGCAAAAACCCTATCAAAATTTCCACGCTGAATATTCAAGAACCCCCGAACCGTCTAACGGCACGGGGGGAGAATATCAGCCCCCTAGAGCTTCCAGCAATATCAGGAATCACATTTAGTACAAGCTGGACAAAAATAAGAGCAATGCAAATAACCAAAAAATAAGGAAGCAGGACTTAGCTTATTTTGCAAAGAACCAGGACCAGCAGACAGGAGCAAACAGAAAGGAACTGATTACAATGATGCCAGGCACCAGACTGAGAATCCAGGGAGTTTAAATAGCAACACCCCTGGACTAACGA
The DNA here is from genome assembly GCF_051348905.1 of Ranitomeya variabilis. NCBI lineage: Eukaryota > Metazoa > Chordata > Amphibia > Anura > Dendrobatidae > Ranitomeya > Ranitomeya variabilis. The sequence goes on along the minus strand of NC_135236.1, from coordinate 75,341,222 downwards.
ACCAGGTGGGTACCAAGCTGGGGAAAGAAAATCAAAGTGTCATGTCGCTAGTGACCACAAGAGGGAGCCAAAAAGTCTAATTCACAACAGTATGGGCCATGAATACAGGGGGGAATATGAGCCATGAATACGGGGGGGGGGGATATGAGCCATGCATACAGGAGGGGGGGAATATGAGCCATGCATACAGGAGGGGGGGTGTATGAGCCATGCATATGGGAGGGAGATGAGCCATGCATACAGGAGGGGGGGTTATTATACAGTATGGAGCATCATGTGTGGCCATTATACAGTATTGAGCATCATGTGGGATCATTATACAGTATGGAGAACTGTGTGTGGCCATTATACAGTATTGAACATCATGTGTGGCCATTACACAGTATGGAGCATCATGTGTGGCCATTATACAGTATTGAGCATCATGTGGGATCATTATACAGTATGGAGAACTTTGTGTGGCCATTATACATTATGGAGCATCATGTGTGGCCGTTATACAGTATGGAGCACTGTGTGGCCATTATACAGTATGGAGCACTGTGTGGCCATTATACAGTATGGAGAACTGTGTGTGGCCATTATATAGTATGGAGCATCATGTGTGGCCATTATACAGTATTGAACATCATGTGTGTGGCCATTATACAGTATGGAGCACTGTGTGGCCATATTTTTTTTGTTTATAATTATTGAATATGAAACAGTATGATCAGCAGTGCTAAATGGCTGTGGTTGGGACGTGGATATTGGTGTGACTAGTTGTGAAATGGGTGTGGTCAGAGGCGTGGCCTAAAATTTGCAGACTTTATACCTCCTTCCCTTCATCAAAAGTTGGGGGGTAGGGTAGGTGCACACGTTCAGGATTTTTTGCAGTTTTTTCACTATAAAAACACGAAAAAACCGCTTACATATGCCTCCCATTATTTTCAGTGTATTCCGTATATCTTGTGCAAATGTTGCATTTTTTTCCGCAAAAAAATCGCATCGCAGAAAAAAAAGCAACATGTTCATTAATTTGCGGAATTGCGGGGATTCTGCACCCATAGGAGTGCATTGATCTGCTTACTTCCCGCACGGGGCTATGCCCACCATGCGGGAAGTAAGCAGATCATGTGCGGTTGGTACCCAGGGTGGAGGAGAGGAGACTCTCCTCCACGGACTGGGCACCATATAATTGTTAAAAAAAAGAAAAGAATTAAAATAAAAAATCGTGATATACTCACCCCCGGAGTCTTCCTGCCTCTCAGCGGTGCACGTGGCCGCTTCCGTTCCTTTAGATGCTCTGTGTGAAGGACCTTCGGTGACGTCGCGGTCATGTGACCGTGACGTCGCGGTCATGTGACCGTGACGTCATCGCAGGTCCTACACACAAAGCAACTGCTGAGGAGATCGGGGGCCATCAGAGGGTGAGTATAACCATTTTTTATTATTATTTTTAACATTCTATCTTTTACTATTGATGCTGCATAAGCAGCATCTATAGTAAAAAGTTGGTCACACTTGTCACGCACTATATTTGACAAGTGTGACCAACCTGTCAATCAGTTTTCCAAGTGATGCTACAGATCGCTTTGAAAACTTTAGCATTCTGCAAGCTAATTACGCTTGCAAAATGCTAAAAAAAAACGCGGAAAAAACGGGAAAAAATCGCGAAAAGAAGCATGCGGATTTCTTGCAGAAAATTTCCGGTTTTCTTCAGGAAATTTCTGCAAGAAATCCTGACGTGTGCACATACCCGTATGGTACCGCATTTGCCAGATCACGGCAAAGTGCCGCAAATCCCATAGAGAATGAATGAGGCCGAACGCAGTGTCGCTGTAAGTGATCCGTTACGCGGCAGATGCAGAAAAACTGCCGGATCTGCTGCAAAAGGCGACTTTCACATCAGCGATTCTTCCCAAAGTCACTGCCGATAGTGTCATACTCACCAAAGGGGGAGGCAGCACTAAAAGTGCCTAGGGCAGCAGAAACTCTAAATACGGCCCTGACTGCAGATGAGAGGAGGGGTGGCCATGCCTGTGTGACTCCATTGCTAGACATTGCAGAGCAAGGGCCACCTCTCCCCTCATTGTGGCATTAATCAAAATGAGGGTCAGTGGGTCCCACTGCTCTGGAGATAAGTGTGGGTCCTAGAAATGGAACTCACATCTATTAGACATTTTGGGCATATTCTGTGTC